>NW_025837924.1:234337-289909 GCF_002878395.1 Capsicum annuum | reverse complement strand
CTATCTATTTGTAATTCTAATTTTGATATTTCATCTTTTTGTGTATTTATTGAGTTTTCACTAACTCCGGCAAATATATTATAATGTAGTCTTTCTATTCTTAATTTTAGATCCTTACGTTTTTCAGAAATAATTTGTTTTAGTTCTTTGTATTTTTGTGCTTTACTCATTTAAACTATATTTATAATATTTTGGTGGATATCTAAATCTTATATTATTGTGTCTCATTCTTCTAGATTTTAAATGGATTATTAATTTTATTTCAACACTAGATATTAAGGTAATTAGGTAGGTTAATCTTTGTAGGTTTTCTTTTGTTTTATTTAGACTTATATATTCTGAATAATTACTAATTAAAGATTCTTTAATTTTTATAAAAGCTTCTCTGTTTTTAAATGGTCTTCTCATAATTAATTCAATCCAATCTAAATTTAAACATATATGCTACTGCTATATTTTTTAAATAACTGGGCTCTGATACATCTTATGAAAAATCCAATCTGTAACTCTGCAATTACTACAGGACAAAATAATAAACTACACAAATTAATGAATACATCTTACGAAAAGAATAAATCATTAAAAGATATTGAAACAAAATTTAAGAAATATCCACGCACAAAGAAAAATAGATTTATTATACATATAATAGATCTATTTCACAAGTTAGTTATCCGCATAGATCCGCACCCCCTTACTACACGCAGGAATCAACCTCTAGTGGATGTAAGGATAGTTTACCCTCATAATGAAAAACATTCAACCTTTTTCTTCTTTGCTACATTATGCAAACAATAAAAAACACAAAAATAAAATTTGAAGATTAGATATACAGTTAAAAGAAAAAGAGAGGCGGAGAAATGTAGTTTTTTCGGAGAGGCAAACCTATAATTACATATCATATATTCATGTAGAGAAGCAAAAATTGTTGAAAATTGGTTCTTAATATAATACACTAGTACAAGTACATGCGGGATGCACAGGATATTTAAAAAAATAATTCATTAGAAATATTATTTATTGATTTAAAATAATAAATTAATTTTTGGTGTAGCACATAACTATCTTTTAAATTAATTAAGAATTATTAAATATAATTTGTAGTAAATAATTCAAAAAATTACATAATTCAATTAATTAGTTGAACAATGTACTCTCCCTTCGCCACCAATGCGCCATCCCCCCCTCCCTCTCTCCCTCCTCTTCAATCTTCTCAACCTCTTCTTCTACACAATCACATAATCGTATTATATGACAAATAATAATGAATCATATAATTATCAAAAGATTGACCTATAATTTTTTATTGAATTGTTCACTATCTAAAATTATTTGATTGTTAATATTGACCTTTATTATTCATTTGACTTGTTGTTTATCGGGATTTTAGTTGTATGAATTTAATAAATTTAAATAACAAATAGAATCAGTAAATATTTTTTATACATAAATGTATATTTGCAAGTAAAGTCATGAAAGGAATAAATCAATTGCAATAATTAGATGCATATAAATTTATTTTATAACTTTCTTAGTAGAGAATAGATATGTAAATGTGACAGAAAAATATATTAAGACAAATAAAAATGATAATATTTGTGCATATACAAATATGTTTCGATTCATTCTTTAAACAAATGGTCTGATAAATCTCCTTTGTATCTTTCTATTCTCGATAGTACCTGTTAATTTCTTAAATATTCATTTTGCATTTGGAGAAATTTGCCTACATAAGATATGTTTGTGATAAAAGAGAAATATAATATTAATCACAAAAAAAAAATAACTATAAAATTAAATCAAGTATGAGAACATACCTCCGTAATTATTCAGAGAAATTTGATGAGCATTATCTATGATTATTTCATTCATAGTAGGTACATCTATTTCAAAAGATAAGTATAATAATAAACAACAATAAAATAATTTTAAAACAGATTGACCAAGAACAATATATATTTATAGTTAAATAAAAGAATCTGATGAGAACTACCTACAATTTTTCTATTCATGGTAGATATATTTGTAACAAAAGTAGATATAACTGTTCTCTATTATTATTAAAATTGTTATTATTATTATTATTATTACTTCTATGGTTATTATTTTAAATTAATATTTTATTTTAATTATTATTTTTATTTTTATGTTTGATCAAAATTTTAAGTCTTTTTCTAAATGTATTTTTGAATTTGAAAACACCACCAATCTTCATTTATGGCAACAACAAATCTTGGAAATTAATAGAATAGACATCAAATAATTTTGTTTCAAAAATTTTATATTTATATAAAGTTGGATAACTAAATAGTAGATAAAAAAAAGGAACAACTATTTAAGAGCAATCACAATCAAACAACTAACTTTCAAATGAAGTCAAAAAGAGAAAAAAATATTTATGTTATTGCTAAAAATTAGGAAGATAGTTTATCTTCTGCTTTTTTTAATTCAAAAATTATGTATTTACTATTTCTTTAAAAAAACGTGCATTTTACTATTTTTTCAAATAAGAATCTTTATTTTTTCTTTTTTAATTACTTTTCTTATATTTTTGTCTTCTTTTCTTTTTCCTTTCGAATAAAGATATAAATAAAAAAACACTAAGATTAATAAACTTTATTCTTATTATTGATAAATAAACTTATTTTACAAAAAAAAATTTGAATAAATTATTTTATAATTTGATTTTTTTGATGATTTGTTTGTAAAATTATCTTATTGTTTTACTAATTTTGAAGACATAAGTTTTATTTTTACTTATTGTGATATTAATTTGTTAAAAAAGATAGGCTTTTAAAATATCATAATTATTTTATACCTTACACTTTTTAGTTTGAAATTTTTATATCTTAAACTAAAATGAGATTGATATAGTTGAGAGATATCCGTATCAATTCAAATTTTAAAAAATACAGATGTATTTTATTCCTATTGAAACACACTACTCATTATGTATCAAACACACTACTCATTTTGCATAAGACACATTCAAAAAATATTATTATTATTATTATTACTATTACTATTATTATTATGTGAATAAACTGTATATATAATATTGAGAAAATAGCCAGTTACACCCCCCCCTCTCCGAACTATTTCCGAAAGAGCTGTGATATACCTCAACTTCAGGAGAGTCCTATTATCACCCTGAACTAAATAAAAGTGTATTATTTATACCCTTGACTGCCTACGTGACACCTCCGTGTCACAGGGCGTATATGAAAATGTTGATGGCACGTAAAGTCCTTTTTTATGTCTCCTTATTCAATAAACACTCGCCACTTGTCGAAAATGAATCAAAAAATAAAATCTTAATTTAAACCCTTCATCCTCCACTGTTCATCCTCCATTGAAGAAAAAGAGATTAGAAGTTCAACGGCTCTTTCTTCCTCTGCAAATTCTTCTTCGAAATTTCATTATTGTTCGAATTTCTCTTTGATTTGGGAAGACAAAGGTATTTTTTTGTGTAAATTTCTTACTTTTAATTCATGTAATGTCATTAATAAAGTTCTAATTTTTGGTCTGTTAATGTAAATCTGATTTCTCTATTTATGATTAATAAAAATATTGAAGTTTTTCAGCACCATTAATGAAGTTTTCATCTCCATTAATGAAGTTTTCATATTTTCTTTTTCTAAAATTTTATGATTAGAAATGAGGAAATACAAGTTGAATAAGTTTTGTATGGCTAAGATTGATCCAATGATCAATGCTGAAGTGCGATATAAACATGACATTTTATTGCAAATGCAGACGTCTTGGTCAGATCGCAATCCCGGTAGAAGATTTTTGGTGTGTCCTCATTATTAGGACTGTGTTGATTCTTTGTTAATTTGTTAATGTTGATGTTGGTGTAAAGATTTATTTTTATTTTCTTAATTTGCAGGCTACGAATTGCAATTATTTTAGATGGAGAGACTTGGAACGAGTTGACGAAAGATCAAAATTTATTCCTCCAATATTGGTGAACAAGATTAATGAGCTAGAAAAGAATTATGAGAGTGTTAAGATGCAATTGAATAAGCTTGAAACCTTGAAGACTCAGTGTCATAATCCCATAAACATGAATTTAGATGATTTGAAGTCAAAACTGGAAAAAATGACTTTGAAAATATATAGACTAAATTTCATAGTCTCAACATCAAGACAATTCATTCAAATATGAAGAATGAAGTAGATGAGAATGTGATGGATAATTTGAAAGGGAATGGCAAGTGCAATTTGAAAGACAAAGAATGAAGATGGCAAAAAAGAAGAAAAGAGTATGTAGTTTTATTTGAAAATTCCTTTGTTGTATGATTATATGTGTAGGTGTTGTCGTTGTTAGTTTTGTTATGAAATTTTGTGTAACACCCTGATTTTTTGAACCAGAATGCTACTCGGTGCTAATGACCCCGAAGGACCACAAGCTAATCCATGACTGGTATCTGTACCTGTATACTACATAATATACATAAAATATGGAAAAATGAACATGAAAGGCCATAAGGTTAGAACTGAAAAAACGTCTGATAACAAAATGTCTGAAAAAAGGTATAACAATACCAAAATAAGTCATAAATACTAAAAATAAGGAGATCTGAATATCTAATTTAACATCTAGTCTGAAAGCCTCTAACTGAACTAAATAAGGAGTTGAAGGAACATGTCTCCAACAAACTCCATCTAGGAATTGAATACTAAATGTAGCAATAATTATATCGTCCTCGAATGAGAAGGACCATAACACAAATTGCGTCAGTACGTTTGAATTTACTGAGTATACGAGTGAGGTAAGCTAAATGCAAAGGGTTATGTACATGAACAATGCTAACTAATATGACCGTGAGAATAAAGACATACATAAACAACTACAACTGAACTCGTGATAATGCTGACTACTGAGTCTGAATGCTGACGACATGACTTTACTGTTACTGAGGTACTGAATAAATTATTGACTATTTTTGACAGTTCAAATTATGAAAAACTGGTTTGAATGACTATGTCTAACAGTTCTAAAACTGAATACTAGTAACGTGAGCTATGACAACTGATATAGCTGATATAACCATAATGATCAGACTAATCGATATAACCGATACTGAGCGACTGTATCTGATAGTCTAAGTTCTGATGGAACTATCTGAGTTTCGTTCTACTTGGAGTAGCTAAATTTCAGACCAGTCCTATCTTGCGGGTGATCATGAGTATGCTGATAATAAGGATGATTCGACTTAGTCTGAGATCAGTCCTATCTAGCAGGTAATCTTTAAATCTAATAATTTTGATACTGATTAATCATAGTTGAGATAAGTCCTAGCTAATGGGTGATATTGAAATAAATTTATAATAATAAGCATTGACTGTATCTAATAGTACTGAATCTGTACTACTAAGCTGAGTTGACTATATCTAAAAGCCCTGATTCTGTAACTGAAACTGTAGGATGTGTTCATCTAACCGACATGCCCCAAGCTAAGCTAACTGTGGTCCAATCTTTGCCTTGACTGAAAGAGTGTCATACCACACCACTAGTAAAGACATATGTTGTGGAGTCCGTCCTAATCTAGTGGGTGACTCTTGGGACTAGTCCTATACGTATAAATGTTCTAACGGGTTACGCCTGAGTATGTCAGTCCTATCTAATGGGTGACCTCTCATACCTATGCTGGCAACGTAGTTCTGGAACTTAGGGATTGCTTCTAGGGATCTTAGTCTTATTCTAGCGGGTGAGCCCCCACCCCTAGGTTTGCTCGGTGCTGAATCCTACTCTCATCTGAAAGACACTGAACTGAATAACTGGGCTAAACTAAATAACTTAACTGAACTAATTTGCTGAACTGATACTAATTAACTAAATTGATACTAGTGGTATTGTTTAGCGAATCTAAAACTAAGTTTAATGGATTCTGATGACGGACAGAATATAATGAGTTCTGAGGACTAATTAAGAGTACTGAAGTTACTGAGATTTACTGTGATTACTGAGGTTACTAAGCACTAGGATTACTGAGAATACTAAACTACTGAAATTACTGAGTTTTCTTGAGTCACATGACTGACTGATTTCTATAGATCATGGCTTGACTGAGAGTGTCTTGAAAATATGACATGGCTCTAGGTACACGGCTATATTTTTCGAGTACAAGTACCCCCAGGACTCGATGGAAGAAAACTGACACACATGACTAACTGGATCATAAGAGTAGAGTCCATAATGCACAATTTCATAAATAAGGGATTTCATACTAAGCATGGTTCTCAACAATATATTTCATGGAAGGGAATTTCATACAACATGTATATACTTGCATAGCTTTCAATATCATGCTCATTAGACATTACAACCACAATCCATAAAATCATAACTTGGGGAATTTCATGAAGTATATGGAAATTCTACATCTTGTACATGAGTGGGTTTTGCAAGTAAGCATAGCATAATTCCATAAGACTAGTTCATGAGTAATCCAACAGTGTCAGAAGACACATTATCAACATATATGACATTGATTCATAGAGGCCTATCATGAATCCTTCACTTAGTCACAATTTAGCTATAATGCATGATTTCTAGTCTCGTAGGTATTTTATCAAACACCTTACATGCACTATTTAAGGCATAGGTGTATTCACAAACTTACACCACTTTAATCCACCCAAATTCATGGGTTCCAACTATATGATCATAATCTTCCTGGAAGTTCATCAAATTCCCACTATATAACACAAACCACAAATAACAACATGAATACAACCATATCAACACAAAACATTCATGATTCTGTTAACAAATATTGATTCTTGAACTCCACCAATGAAAGGGAGCCGTGGATGAACACTACGCATACCTTAATAGCGATGAAATTGTTGAAAGATTGGACCTTCAAGCTTGATTATGCAACCCTAGTAGTTTTTATCCTTCTTGTTCTCTTGGATAATGAACTTAAGATGTTAATAGGGTTGTAATGTCATTAAAAGCTATAAATTTCGTATGGTTAAGTATTGGTACGTGTAAGGAGTATTAAAATACTTAATTATCCTCAAAATAACTAAAAAAACTAAGTGTTTTTCATGGCAAAAATCAAAAGTGTGCGTGACATGCTAAGGTGTGTGCCGCACATTCTATCGTATAAGCTAAGATGTGCGTCGCACATGCTATCGTACACTTGTTCCAGTATCCATGTGCAATTGTTTATGCGTCACACTCCTACTTTCCAGTGCCATAACATCTTTCTTGGGTGTTGGATTTTTTTATAAAATTGGAATCTTTGGAAAGCTAATTTGATGGGTCTAAATCTGCCAAAATGTCACACATAAATCAAGTTATACTCGTTCAAAGGTCACTCTTGTCGAATCACACACTAAAACTTGATGGATCCAAAAGCTATTAGCTTGCCTTACTCTGAGTGACTCACATGAGCATGCTTAACATATCATAAGCTATTTTTCGCTAGGATACTCATTGTAAATCATGTACTCAAATATGAATCACAGGATATGAGGTTTCATACATAGGAGAACTGATTCATTTCCTATCTTGGAAACATACGGGGTATTACATTTGGCAACATGAAGAACTACCTAGTAAGTAGTCGTAGTATGTAGTGATGACTTATTTTGTGTAGAAATGGAATTGCAATTTGCTATGCTAAGGTACCGACGTATGTAATGGATCATCATTTTATGGTAATGTCACTTTAATTTGATCTTATTTTGGTATTGTTACACTCTTTTCTTTATGATAAAGAAGGTTGTGACTTATTGTGCAAATAACCAAAAAGAAGCAACAAAACAGAACTTACAATTTGAAATAATTGAAGCTAAATTAACATTACATTCATGAAAGAGACTGAATATCATTCCATTTACATAAGACATTCACGAGTGACAAAAACAACAGCTTAGAAAATCCAAAATACTTTCTTTTTGGGACAAAAATAGTAGATTCATTATTTCATACAAGAAAAGTAGATAAGTGACACCAAATTAGTAATCAACAGACGACTATAGTTTCTAGGGGTTTCTGAGTTATGTAGAGGATGAGGTATGCATAGTTGCATAGTTTGAAGGCCTTGATTGGTCTATTATTTGTTGGAGCCTTCTTTTTGTGATTACTTGCCTGGTTTTCCACTACAGTCCACTTAAAGGTTTGAACCTAATGTCTCCAGATACAACTGCTGATTCATTACTTGCTTAGGTCTAGTGGACACTATTCTCCTACTTGGTAGCCCAGTCTACAAAAAAAGGTTGTTTAAGTTCAAGACATTATAAGAAAAGAACACAAGTGCTGTGAATGTTTTCATTTACAGTAATAGTTGTGAAGATATTTTCAGCTTGAAATACACCCATTCTAGTTATTCTTGGTCTTTTATATTGACTTGTGTTTCCAACCAATTTTCCCCTTCCTCTAACAGCAACAACAGTCTCTCTTGGTGCAAAATTTGAAGCATCATGTGTTGTACTACCTTGAGAATAGGTAAACAAAATTCAAAGTGGATAACTACTTCTTATACCCCTTTCTCTACTACTTCTAGTTCTTGCTGACACTCCAGCATTATGTGGGGGGATTTTTGGTGTTGTAGATGGTTTAACATATGTTGCTCTTCCTCTATAGTTTGGTGGTTTCAGAAAATCAGTACAAACAGATGGAACTGGTTCAATATGTGTTGATCTTCCTCTATAGTTTTGTGGTGATGCAAAATCAGTACCAACACATGGAACTGGTGATTTTCTAGGTATCCCTCTCTCTCTTTGTAGCAGGTTCTTCATTAGTATTTGTTTGTTTATAACAAACAAAAGATGAGGATATGTATTAGATGGTTATTTCTTTTGAGAAAGGTAACATAAATGTATTAGATGGTTATAAACATAGTAAAGTAAACAGTAATAGATAAATTAGCTTTGGTATACCTCTTACTTTTTTTGAGCATGATGATTTTGCAGCCCTTTTTTCCTTTGGAGTAGAAAAATCACCACCACTTCTCTTCATACGACAAACTATTTTATTGTGACCCTTAACATGGCATTCACTATATAGCATAGTAACTCAAGTTCTAGGCAATTTTCCAGAATTCTTGCTTTCACCAGATTCCTTTGTTCTCTTCTTTTTTGGCCTGCCTGGCAGTTTCTCTATCTTTGGTGGAGCAACAAATGGGTTTGTAGATACAGGCCACAGTGACATGTTACTCATTGGTTGCATTAAATATCAGTAAGTAGAATTGTATCTCTCTTTAGAGTAGCATAGATCAATGAAATCTGATGGGTCATATTGCTTTTGCAACATTGCAGCTATGCCATGTTGACATAATATCCCCTTCAACATCAAAGATATACAACGACACTCTCTTTTTGACAAACATTTAGTGTGTTGTTTATATCTCTCCATAACTTCATAACCTATTAACCCATTAAACTCTATGGTACAACTCATTGAATATTTTTCCCTAACACTTTAATTGATATTGGAGAGAAATTACTGACCCAAGTTCTTAAAAATTCACTTAACTTGGCTAGCCTTGTCATGACCTGGAATCTTATCTCTTCAAGCATACGACTAATACTCTTATACCTTGCTGCTAAAATCCATGAATTAAAACTCTCACAGAGGTTGTTATCTATAGAAGCACACTTAACTTAAAAATTAAAATAAACCTTACACCAATACTCTTTATCATAGTAAAGTAGATCAGTAGCAATGTTCTTACCAAGTTTAGAGAATTTATTCAGATTTTCCCTGAATTCATCTTCAAAAGTGCTTCTAGCATACTTCCAAAATGCCATCTTCCTTTGAAGACCACTCCAATCCTTTGACCAATTTACAAGGATATGCCTAGCACACCTTCTTTCCTCATAACCTGGTAACAACTCCTTAACAGCCAAATCAAGTCCCTTAAAACATGAATACTATTAGTAAAAGCAAAAGCATACATAAATATATTTTTTCCCAAAATAAAATATAAATTGCAATAAAAAAAAAGTTAACAAAATAATACCTTTTTCATTCCTGACATAATAGTGAAACCACTTCCATCTCCTAATCCCAGGTCATTTTTCAAGAGAGAAAAAAAATTATCTCCATGATTTTTTATTCTCTTTTGGTACTACAGCCCAAGTAAGTGGAAGAATTTGGTTGTTTCCATCCTTAGCCCTAGAAACCAACAGCTGAACTATATATACTCTCTTTAAGAAACAACTAGCCACACCTATGAACTTTCTGCATGACTTGAATGTCATCTTTATTACTTCAAAGCAGATGTAGAATGCTTCAAACAGTGGTCTACCAAGCTTATTAGATTCACCAAGTTTAACCACACAAGTAATCCCCAGATTGGACTTTAACAATTCATCCTTATTGTCAAGAATTCTACCATACTCTAGAATATGATCACCCATAATCTTATTCAAAATTCTAGATCCTGCTCTCCTTGTTGTTGTCTTACCTACATGCAACTTAATCTTCTTTCTAAGTAACTGTTACAATTTGAAAATTCTGATGTTAGGTCTTTCATTTACATCCTCTCTCATAGCCTTAGCCAAAAATCTTGTATTGCACAAGTAATTTATGGTGGCCCTATCACAATTATGTACTGGAATATAAGTCCTAATAATAAAGTTATTGGACTTAGGATCAAGACTTACATATAATAACCACCTGCAGTTTTCCTTGCAACATCTCACCCTAACTCTATTTGGCTCATTTACATACTTTTGAATTTGAACCCTTTTCTTAATTGCATACTTAGTCACTGCCTCTCTAAAATCTTTCACACTTGCAAAAGACATACTCAACTTCTACAGAACAATATTACTATCAGTATCATACTTCACACTATCAGTCACAACTTCTTTTTCTTCTTCTTCTTCTAGATAGGTTGAATCTCATGTTATATCCTTCTTCAAGACAACTAGAATCTGTATTAGTTTCATAGCTGGAAGGATTAGAAATAACATAATATGGTTCATCACCCACTAACCTTCCTTCTAAATTATTTCTCACTGGGGCAGTCTCATCAAATCTAAGATCTGGTTCAACTTGACCATATGGGACTTCATGATTGTCTGTAGGAATTCTCTCCCTTCTTTTCTTACTCAAGAAATCCCTTTTGCTTAGCCCTCAGTTGTTTTACCTCCTTATGGACATCATTTCCCTAGTCATCATCTCTAAGAAAATTTGTTGCTTTCTCATTTTCATATTCTGTACTATCATCACTAGATTCATCAGATCCTTTTACAGAATAGTCTCTATCATCAGAATCTGATGAATCAATGTGATGATCTACTAAATCTGAAGGATCATTAGCATTTGGAGCAATTGTATTTGATGTGGAAGTAATGTTTGAGGAAGTATTTAAAGATGCACCAACCACATTTTTTAAATAAGACTCACCTACTTCCTTACCCTCTATTTCTATATCAACATTATTTTTAGTGGTCCCCACATCTTTATAAGAAGCATCACAAGATTCCTCTTCAGCCATATGCACATATACATCCAAAACAGCACCATTTTCCAAAGTCTTTCATATTGTTAATAGAATAGCATCATTGTCTATGTCACCTAAAATGCAACTATTGGGTGGCCTTATACTAAATTTGTAATTAGGGATATACCCAAGTTCTCTAATATAATCCTTCGTCTAAAAATAAGAAACATTATCCACACAACATTAAAATATTCATTATTAAACCACCCACATATGTTGCATCTTCACCATCATATAATAAGGTCCTACCATGATAGATTCTTAAAGTTATATATGCAAAACAACTATACCTATATGCAAAGAATAGTATTATTAAAATCAAAATAGTTCGTTGTTAATATTATTAGAACCAAAACATTAGAAACAACTAAATTGTTAATGTTCATTTTCATTCATTCAATAAAAGACATTGACAAGTTCAACAAAAAGTGACAGTTTTTTGGTTGTCTGAAACTTAGAGAAAGTTTTCAACTCTTGATCTATGTGTTTATCTAATAAAGTGAAAAAGACACACCAACCAACAACAATGTCATATTTTGTCCATAGTCTTATACTTTTCTCTTTCATTTATGGAGAATTTAAAAAGAAATAAAAACAAGCACAAAAGGTCCATCTTTTATCACTATAAAGGTACATCCTATGTTACTTTAAAAAAAGCACAAAAGGTCCAACTTTATGAATATATGTAGGCCATGCATCAAGAAGTAACATCAGTAATACATAAATCCACATTGTAACAAACCAGCAATCACAAAAAGTAGATATTGAAAAACTATCTAGGTCATGCATGTACCAAAATTAACACATCTAGGTCATGCATGTACAAAAATAAAACCAACAATCAACACTAGAAACAAAAAGTAACAAAAACGCGACCTCAAATCCATATAGTGGAAAAATCAAATTAAAAAAAAACAAATCTATAAAAACTCGACCATAAATCGACATTGTAAGACAAACCCTAACTAGATATGCTTCAAAAAAAAAATTAGAACACAAATGCTACCACAATCAGAACACATATTAACAAAAGAGCATCACACTTAACATTTTTCTTGAAAAAATCAAAAGTCAAACTTTAATCCTAACAAAATATACCACAATCTAACTAAAATACGAACTCAAAACAAATTATAAGTCACAAATAACTAACCTTTATGTTTAGATAATGAAGATTAAGGACAAAAAAAATCCTTTTTTGAAGAAATTGCAGCTGGTCCAACATATGAGATTTTTGGTCCAACTTGTGAGTACCAAACGAAAATTGTAATTTAGAATGAACTTGGGTGAAAATTAGCAATGTCAATAGACTAACGTTTCGCCAAACGATCACTTAGAATCAATCTTTGTTAAGGTTTTTGAATTTGGAAAGTGAAAAGATTCTCCAAAATGTTAAAAGATTTTTGTAGAGTAATGTAATTGTTTGCTCATATGGGAAAGTGAAGAGTCCAAATTAGTGGACTGTGGGCTCCACCGATAATAATTACGCATGTATTACACGCCCAAGCATTTGGCTAAAAATATCTGCCATGTAGGCATTCAAGGGTGTAAATAATACACTTTTATTTAGTTCAGGGGTAATAGAACCCCCTAAAGTTGAGCTGTGTCACAACTCTTTTGAAAATAGTTTGGGAGGGGGGGGGGGGGGGGGGCTAACAGGCTATTTTCTCTATAATACTTAAATTTTATAAGATATAGCTTTGAAATAGTAAGAGCCTATAAGGACTCTTCAATTATGAATTTCTATTTATTAAGATAATATTTTTTTTTTAAAAAAATAAAGAGATAATGTATTTAAAATTTAAATACTTAATCTTTCAATTAAAAATTTTATTACATACTTTTTAACTTCATCTTAAAATCATCACTTAGACTTATTCTTGTGCTGCCACATGACTTCTTGTCTTGCTTTTAGTTTTGCATATATATATATATATATATATATATATATATATATATTGGCTTTTATTCTTACCATATCATTAATTCTCCTAAAAGTAAGTATATAATAATTGAAGAAAAGAGTTAATATAATTTTATTTGAGGAAAAAGTATTTAGAAGTGTTAAATATTAGAATTGAACTCTAATTAATTACAAACTTTTAAATATTAAATAATATTTAAATGAAAATTCGATCTCGTGGAAGAAATAAAACTTGATTCCTAATCGTATTGGACTTCTTAAAGTGATTCTTTTCCACCCAAGCGAACTTTTGACCTAAATAATTCAACACTACTATTAGAAATAAAAAATAGTTAACCAAAATAATGATGGGATGCATAAATTGACGGCTAAGAAAATAAGAATATTGAAGGTTTTCTAATTAAAATATGGCACAATTTGTAAACTATTTTTTCTCTTATAATATATATTTTATTTATCATGTATTCACATATTTTTGGATTCATTTTTCATGTATACAAGAAAAAAAGAAAGTCCATTACCTTTAAGTAAATGTATATTTTAGGACTTCTAAATTTTTCAATAATTAATTAATAATTGAGAGAAATAAGTTGTAATGTGCCATATCATTTTAATAATGAGTATTTGTAGTTGAAAAAAACAAAATAAGAGAACTAGAAATAATGGGCTAAAGCCCATTTAAGAAAAAAAAAAAAGGAAAAATAACTTTAAACCACAACTTTATTTTATATTAATACACAACATCCCAAATTCCAAAACTAATAACAAATATTCCATTTTTACAATTCCTCTCTCTATAATGCGTATACATAACCCAACCTTTCCATTTATACATTTTTTTTGGCTTATGAAGTGCCTACAATCACAAAGCCACATTCAAAGGTAACTATGTTTGAATACAAAACTGAAAAATCCCATCTTGGAGCAAAAAGCAACGACTTTTGCATCTCCTCCCCAAAAATTAATGCTCCTTCAAGCCTTAGGTTTACTCAAAAACTCCTTTAATCTCCATTTTCTACATTTTTTACACCCTATGTTTTCATGAATTCCATCTCCGCCCCGCCCCTCTTCATTTTATCAATCATCAATTTTGATAAATTTCTACATATGGTTGGTAGTAGAAGATGTGAAGCTATGTGTATTTGGTACTAAATATCTTTTTCTTATTTGTGGTAAGATGCACAAGTAATTTTGGATCTATGATGGTATATCATTCTAATTGGAAGAAAAGGAAAAAAATAAAAGAAAAAAAGGTATGTATATGTATGAAATTTGACATTGCCGAGAGTTTTTATGTCACACCATATACATATGAATAAAGTTTTTTGTTATTTAATTTCATATACATAACATTATTATGTATATGAGCCCATACACTTAAATTTGTTATGTATATATGGTGAAACAAACTCTGATGAGATGTTTATTTCAAAACATATACATTACAAATTCAAGTATATGTTATGCATTATAATTGTTATACATAACACATTTAGGTATATCGACTCATATAAATAATTATGTTATGTATAAATGATGAGGTATGGATGGTTTTAGGCGGGGAGGAGGTAGGGCAAAGAAATATTAAATGGAGATGATTAGGTATGATATGGAGCCATTACAACTTATAGAGGACATGACCCTTGATAGGTAGGTGTGGAGGATGCGGATTAGGGTAGAGGGTTAGGAGGTGAGAGTGTGTCAGTAACAATAGGGGAGCGTTCTTTATTTGTGTCTGAAGATTGTTGTACGAGGTGTTGAGTGATGTCTATGATTTCAGATAGATAGTTTTTAGTATTATTTTGTGCCTGTAATATTATCTTATGGCTAGTGGTGTTAGTTTATTTTGTATACTGTACTAGTTTATATGCATTAATATTTTGTGTTTGTTGTACTGCTATCGGTACAAAGCCGGGGGTCTATTCGAAACAACCTCTCTACATAATCTGAGGTAGTGGTATGGTCCGTTGTCATGACTCGAACCGAGGTCCTGGTCGCGACAGGCATCCCGAACCATGAAGTCCTACGAGACACCTTACCTTATAATCATAAGCATAACTCATCTATTATAATATGTGGAAGTAAACTAGAAACGTGGTAGTTCTATTATTTGAACTTAATAATGCGGGACAAAAGTCCATAAGAAAACCCAAAATCATCTATTGTCTCTACTAAACTGAAAACAACAATCTGTCTAAAATTGGGACAAAGCCCCGGGCTAGGCCATAACTAAAATCAAAAGGAACAAACACATAGGAACAAGACACCTTTCAAAGTAAGGGAGGCTCACCAACTCTGAATGTCAGATATCGATCTACTAATTAGCGGGGCTACTAGGCAGGCCCTCCAAACTGGAAATATAGGGGGTCAATTGTTACACATCAAAACCTAGTCTCGAGATGTCACACGGTGCTCAAGACGACGAGTAGCCTTAAGCTAACCCTGTTTTCCTTCTACTAAATCTTAATCTCAAAATAGGGGAATATAGATATAAAAATCATAGGAAATATGGAAAACTATCTGAGTTAACTAAGAATATTTAGAAATACTAATCTTAAAAGTCTAATAAATCAATAATGTAAATCTAAAATATATCTAGCAGTCTAACAAGCCTCTACTACTAATGTTAGAGAGTAACTGGGACAAACCCCCAACTTATTAGAAATGTCTGAAATATACTGAAATCATCTATACTAGAAAGCTGGAAATCTGAATAACTAAGTCCCTGAACTATGAGCACTCACAAACTGTCGGATGTAGAAGTAGATGCTCGAAAATTAATCATGCTGCTTAAACTAAGCACCTGAACCTACATTATGAGATAATGTATCGCATAGACGTATATGTGGATCAGTACTTTGAGAATGTACTGAGTATATGGGGGTGAATTCATAAGTAAAACATTATCTCATCATCATCACAGTATATAAAATAAGGCATGCCGAATGTAAATAACTCACATAAGATTGAATATCTTAAATCATAAATCTAAATCATAAGTAGCAAATCGTACTTTATAAATCTAGTGAGTCATAACATTTAGTTCTAAAGACTATGCTTGTATACTATCTTTAAATCATACTGTCTAAGTGTAGAAAGGACTCACTTCTATATCTAAAATCTGAAAACTGAAATCTGTAGTTAAAGTTTTTCTATAGTTAGAGTTCATTATAAAACTAATAATGCATTTATCTGATTTAAATCTATAAATAAAGGTAATCTATTTTCTGTAAGTTATAGTAAATATGTAAAGTGGATTCCAAATCTTACCTGAGGATCAAATATAAAATCTTTATTGAAAATTTGAAATTTAAACTGATCATATGATGCTTAAAGCATAATCTTTCTTGGAATAATAATATTCAAACTAGGGATAATAGCCCATTCTTCAATTTCATGTTAAAACATCATAATATTTATTCTTGGTAAGGAAAATAATGATAATTCAACTCAAAATCTGAAATTTACTGCAGTACGCATGAAAATATGAAAATAGACATGCAATTTAACTTCAAAATCTCTCAAAAGCTCATAATCATGCAAATAACAATATTGGATATGAACCCTAATTTAAACTCATGTAGAATCATATTAAAATTCAGCTTTAAAACAAGTTTTGGGCTCAAGGATGAAAGAGGATCCTTGTTCATAAACCCCCATACCTTAATTGATGAAATTTGTAAGGAAGCTTGAACTTGAATCTCTATTTATGCTCTTAAAGATGAACTCTTGATTACCTTTATTTGGGAATCCTCAATTTTGGATTTTCTTGGAGAAACAATGAAGGGAATTTTATTTCTTAGAGACTAAGTCTTGAGCTCTAGGATTTTTCTTTTAGAGAGAATTGATGAAAATATGCATAAAGTTCTTAAGAATGAGCTTAATTCCTTGTTTTGGATGAATTGGGGGTTTGGGAAGTGACCTAAATCCCCTTTTTAAAATTTAATCAGAATTGGAAGATAAAAGAAATTTCTAATTTTGCATGCTATTGCGATGCACCACTATCGCAGTAGCTCACTGGATAAGGGATAATTGGGAATTGAAAAATCAATCCGATGAGGAGCTATCACAGTAAGCCACTAAAATATCATTTTTGTCATCACCGCAACGTGCCACCATCATGGTGAGCCACTAGAAATCAACAATTGTGAATTGGGGCTTGAACGTGATGCGGGTTTATTGCGAAGGTCTACCAGAATCGAACAATTGCTATTTTGGAATCCACCGCGATGCGGTGACTGTCTAAATGCCACATTACTTTACTAAAAATGCCATAACTTCTCAATCAAGTACTGAATTGAGGAGAAATTGGTATCGTTGGAAAGTTGAGCAAATTTTCTACACATTGGAGGGTCTAGAACTGGAAAATACCATATGTAACAAAGCTTATTAATTTTTGAAGCTAATCTTTGACATTTTAGGAGATAAATTAAGCTAGAAAAAAGTATGATGTATTACCATCTCTCCTCTTTGGGAACATTTGTCCTTCAATGTGGCTACTTAAGCTAAAAATGCTGAGTACTCTGAGGCTATATGCTGACATGCACAACTGCATGTTTAATGACTGAATCTAGAACATACTGAACAACTAAAATAATCTATGAATGCATGAATTTAGATAACGACAACTATATATCTGAATCTGAGACTGAAAAATAGCTAAATTAAGAAACATTGTTACCTTTGGCTGAATCTGTGTTCGTGGAGAAGAGATGAGTATACTTGGTACGCATGTATACTTCTGTTTCCTAAGTAGCACCCTCAACGGACTAATTTCTCTATAGAACTTTGACCAAGGAAACTTTTTTGTTCCTTAGTCTACAGATCTGAAGACTAAGATTCTCTACTGGAACTTCTTCAGATGAGAGGCTATTCTGAAAATCTGTACTTTCTAGAGGGACTATAATGGCTGAATCATCCATGAACTTCTTTAAGGAAACATGGAACACTGGATAAACTGAGGATAAATCTGTGAGTAGCTTAAGCTCATACGCTACCTTCCCAGTATGACTCAAAATTCAAAAGGGGCCTACATATCGGGGACTAAGCTTCCTCTTTTTGCCAAATCTCATCAACCCTTTCATAGGTGAAACTTTCAAATACACAAGATCATCTACCTCAAACTCAAAATCTATTCTTCTTACATCTTTATACAATTTCTAACGACTCTGGGCTACTTTCAATTTCTCTCTAATTAGCTTGAATTTTTCCATGTATTCAAACAGCATGTCTGGCCCATCAAAGCGTCCTCACCTAGTTCAAACCAACCAACTGGGGATCTATATTTATACCTATAAATATCCACAAAAAGGGCCATCTGAATACTAGCATGGTAACTATAATTATAGGCAAACTCAATTAATGGAGAGTTCTTATCCCAACAACCTTTGAAACCAATAACATATGCCCTCAATATATCTTCTAGTGTCTAAATGGTCCTTTCTGCCTGACTATCTGTCAGTGGATAAAAAGTTAAACTAAGGTAAACTTGGGCACCAAGACCCTTCTAAAAGGCTCTCCAAACCTAAGAGGCAAACTGAGTACCCCTATCTGAGATGATGGACAAGGAACTCCATGCTACCTGACTAACTCTCTAATATACAACTTAACATAAACTCCAATTGTGTAGGACATGTGAACTAGCAAGAAATGCACTGACTTAGTCAATTTGTCTACTATCATCCAAATAGAATCATGCTGACAACGTGAATAGGGTAATTCGATCACAAAGTCCATATTCATATCATCCAACTTATAAGTTGGGATACCAAACTCCTGCAATGTACCACTAGGTCTTTGGTTCTCTACCTTAACCTGTTGACAAGTTGCACACTTGGCTACAAATTCTGGTATATCTTTCTTCATAACACTCCACTAATAGCTTTCCTACAAATTGTGGTACAACTTGGTGGCTCCAGGATGAATGGAATAACACGCACTATGGGATTCCACCATAATCCGATGCCTCAAATCATCAACACTTGGCGCACACAATCTACTCTGGTACCTTAATACACTATCTCCCTCTTTGGAGAAAACCTCTACCTTTTGTTCTTTAACCGACTCCTTCAGTTTTATCAAACTAGAATCCTTATCCTGTATCTCTTTTACTTCAGAAACTAGAGAAGTTTCAAAACTACTCTAGACCCAATCATTCCTTTCAGCTAAATCAACCTATCTCACACCCAATCTAGCTAACTAGTGAACTTCTCAAACTAGCTCCCTCTTATCATTCTCCACATGAGCAAAACTGCCCATAGACATTCTACTAAGGACATCTTGCTCTACATTAGCCTTGCCCAAATGATACAACACACTTTTATCATAATTATTCAACAATTCTAACCACTTTCTCTGATGGAGATTTAACTCCCTTAGAGTAAATACAAACTACAAACTTTTGTGGTCCGTAAACAAATCAACATGCACTCCATAAAGATAGAGTCTTCAGATTTTCAAAGAAAACACAACAGCAGCTAACTCAAGATCATGGGTAGGGTAAGTCATTTCGTGAGCATAATTTTCAGATTATGTAATCAAGATAATTCATCTTGATAATATTGATTTGACATAGAATATATTTGATAAATAGTAGAATCATTGCTAGTGAGAATAAAGCTTCAAGTTTTGGTTTAAAATATGAAATATTATATACAGAAGTACTTATATGCATCAAATAATTAAATTATGATTAATTCCCCCACAAAGTTGGTTCTGAGTCAGGAATCACATACTGTCCATCTAATAGTTTTGATGTGCGGTATATGATTAATGAATATACCATAATGCATAAAGATGTATTTCTCAAAAAAGATGGAGGATCTATAGTAGTTTTCCTAACATAAGGGGAAATTATAAGCAGCAGTTAAATATGTTAGGAATTATTATCAAATCCGCATTCAAGTCAAATGCTGAAAACATCTCATATTTAAGTTGCAAGTGCTCCTATTTTGTGTCCATGAAGGAAAAATTCTATGAATGCGTGAAACGTGGTATACCAATCGATTTTAAATAAAATAATCCTTGAAAAGGATAAGGAGCAAATGATCATAATAGGAAAAAAATGTGATCTTGAAGAACCTACGACATAACACTTCATGAAACCTTATAAGAGGTTCAGGTACCTAAAAATAATGAAGTGATGAGATCTTAAAATGTTATGTTGCATTGTGAATAAATATAAAATGATATATCATTGGTAATGTATTTGATACAGTATTAGCTCAATATTATAAAAGATTACGAGTATCTAAATTCTACGTTTATAGAAGCATCCAGACTTAGAAAATATTTATCAAGTGACATGAAAGGATGCATCTTCGTAAGCGTAAAACTTATTTGATTTGCAATCTAAACACTTGAAGATGTCACTCATGAAATTTTAAATATTGTCACCTGATAAATTTTATATTAAAACCTCTAAGGATTTAATATTTGAAGCATATAAAAGTTTCTGGGAAACTTATTTATAATCCTTAGATTGTATAAGATTATAGCTTGAAAATTATTGAAACTCATGGAGAGTTTTCAAAGGCAATAGATTATTTGTTGAAATGAGAAATATACCAATTTGGATTGGTTATGAAGTACTATATCTTAGTGCAATTGGTGCAACCAAGTATCTTGCAAATACTACAAGGTTTGATATAAACTATTAAGTTAATTTGTTAGCACGATATAGTTCTGCTCCTACTAAGAGATATCAAAATGAGATCAATATGATCTTATTTTATTCTGAAGATTATAGTCTCTATATTTTTTGTTAGGCTGATGTCGGATACTTATCTGACTCATATAAAGCTCGATCTCAAATAAGCTATATGTTCACATGTGGAGATACTGCCATATCTTGAAGATATACAAAGCAGTATATCTAGCACTTCATCAAATCATGGTGAGATAATATCTATTCATGAAGTTAGAAGAGTATGTGTATGGTTTAGGTCCATGATACAACTCATTTGAGAAAAAATATAGTTTGAAATATGACAAAGTGCCCATGAATTTTATGAAGATAATGCAACATGTATAACACAACTTAATGGAGGATTCATTAAATGAGATAGACGAAATCATATTTCGTTAAAGCTTTTGTATTCACATGGTCTCTAAAAGAATTGTGATATCAACGTTCAATAGATTCGTTCAAGTGACAATGTAACTAATTTATTCACCAAGTTTCCTCTAATTGTAAATTTCAAGAAGATGGTGCACAAAATCGGGATGCAAAGGTTCATGAATCTTTTCGTTAGGAGGAGTTAATACGTGTTGTACTCTTTTTTTCTTATGAGGTTTTATCCCACTGGGTTGTCCTTGTATGTTTTTTAAATGAGGCAGGCTATATGTGTATTGTTAGAGATGTGTACTCTTTTTCCTTCATTAGATTTTTTTTCCACTGAGTTTTTTCTTGTATGATTTTAACGAGACACATTATCTATCAATTAGATATTCAAGGGGGAGTGTTATGAATATATTACCGTATATAGTGAATGTCCACTTTACCATATATAGTGAATGTCTACATTATCATATATAGTGTATTTCTATTTATGGAAAAGTTAAAAACCCCAATGTCAGTATTTCCTATAAATAAAGGTGGTTTCCTTCATTGTAATTAACCCATCAAGAGAACCCCTTAAAAGAAATAAGAATTAAATTCTCTTCTCTCTATTCTTCTTATTCTTGCTTTATATTTCATAGCAATAATCACTTATTTCATCTTTTAAGTACATAAGCTAAAAAGTTATATTTTTAATCTAATCCAAATAGACTCTTACACAACCTTTCAGTTTCTAGTTTAAAATATACTATTTTTTTAGTCAACAACTTCAAAATTAAAGGTATAAAAAATTTACCTCAAATTACAAGAATTTTTTTCTCCACAATTATTAACACTATCTAAACTTCATCTAAACATCATGATAACATTGACTGTTCAGTATCAAGAATGCTATTGATAAGAGTTGATCATTAATTTTTTCTTTCCAAATAGGTAAAAATAAAATCTTCTTGACCGTGATGTGCATAAAAAAATTTACCATTTTAGATTTTGTTAGATCCTTCAAAGGAAACCAAACAATAGAAGAAATCATAGAGAAGTTGTTGCCCATTATTGGATGATCATAATGCTGACACAAAATCTTGATGGTCACTCTGTATTTTACAACAAAAGAAAACTATACCTAAAGTGATAGTATGTACTCGAGTCTAAACAAATTTTTAATTTCCTATGTAGAGGCCACTTTTGGTGAATGTATTCTAAGTCAACTCAAAAACCTAAACAAATGAATGTTTTTAATATTTATCAATTTAAAAGGAATTCTAACCTATATTAAATTAATTTGATAGCAAATATCAAATTAATATCTTGTTAACTAATAAATGAAAATATTTAAAAGTTTGATCAATGCAATAATTCTTGCATTCAGTTTGATCTAATACTTATTTCAACAAAGCTTAGTTAGAAAAACTTAATTTTAGTGAAAGTTTTGAAATATACATTTATCATAATTTTTTTAAAGAAAAGTTTGGTAGATAACCAGAGTTAAAATTTGATAAGTTTCCTCTTTTTTGGAGAAGATAAGTCACAGAGAAAGGAAGTAGTAGATTCTTAGAAATTGAAAATTTACTATGATGATGATCAAAATCGTTCTTATTTATCAATTGATGATGAAAAATATGTCATAACTATTTTCATGCTATGTTAGTTTGATGTGGCTATGTTTAAGAAACATGGACCCCACAATCCACTTTAGTTGCAATTTTCTTTTATTTAATTTAACACTTTCTTCTGGTACACATGAATGAATGTATCCCCTATCTCTTCATTAGTTTTAAAATTTCAAAATGAGACCCACTTTTCATGTGTCAAAAATAAAAATAAATCTTTTCCCCACTTTGGTTGGTTCGGCCTTACCATAGTAAAATTTCTCCAGTAAGAAACTCTTTTGTTTCCCCACCATCAATTTTAATAGAAGAAGACGATCAAAGATGTCTTTAAAGTATACTAAATTCATCAATTATAAGTGATTCAGATTAAAAAAAAGAGAATAGTATAATTATAGAATCGAATTAAAGAGGCCTCACGGATCAAATTCACTATTTTCTAGTTCAAGTAAATTAGCATCTTTATTTATTGTTATGTGTAACGACCCGAATTTCAGGCTAGAATGTAAACCGTCTTTCCCATGCGTAAATGTTTCAAAATCCATAAATCGTATGAAAATTTAGTGTGTTAATCAACTATGTAGTGTAGAAATCTTGTTGAGCATCAATTGAGATCATAGAGGTCCTTTAACTCAAGGACAAGTTGAAAACATTTTTATCGATTAAGTTTTAGTGGACGTTTAACTTGAGCCAACTTCCATCTACCATAACTTTTTTTATATAATGAATTAGAGGACCTATTATATATCAAATGAAATCTCTTCAAAGTAGATTTTCAACGATACAAATTTTGCCTAAATCCGATAACAAAGCAAAAAGTTATGACTTTGCAAAGTGGAGTGCGTCACCTAACAAATCATCTAAGACTAATGGAATGGTTATGCCATAGGTTAGGAACCACCCAACCTAGCTTAGGCAATGGGTTAGGCACCACCCAGCCTAACTTAGGCAATGGACAACGCGCCGCCCAGCCTAGCTTAGGCGATGGACAGTGCGGCACACACCTTATGGCCCAACAACGTAAATTAATCATTTTTAAGTCATTTTTAAGGGCAACCAAGTCTTTTCAGTTTCCAAAATCGTCCCTAATCATCCACAAATAAATTTAGGCTTATTACTAACGTTTAAACTCTCCTAAGATCCCTAGTTCATCCTTCAAGAACACAAAAGGAGTAAACAACTAGGGTTTGAGCAATCAAGCATAAAGGTCCAGTCTTTTCAAAACTTCTTCACGAATTCTTTGCAACTAAGGTACGCGGGGTTTCCTAAACTACATGGTCTAATTGAAAACACTTTGTTTAAGATTTAAAGTCATAGAAATCATAAAATTTTGAAGGAGTTTTGGAACTATGTTTAGAATCTTGCATTATGAAATTCGTTAATGATATTATTATTTTGGTCTTGAGACCTTTTTCCCTCCCAAATTAATTTATACTCGTATATATGTATGTATGAACTTGGGTTTAAAGATTTAATTGAGTGCATGAACATTATGATCCCTCTCTTGCTATGATTTCCGATTTTTTTCATACTATGTGGATTATTTCAAATACATGATTTAGAAGCTTGATATAAATGTTTTGACCTAGTTGATGACTTGATTATGGTTATGAATTAAAGAGAGGGGATTTATAAATTCTTGAAAAATGTTGAAAATATGTATATATAACAAAAGAACTACATGATTTGTCAAAGATGCATGACCACCACACGTTTGTTGAAAAGCCGAAAAAAGTGACTTTTACATAACTTGAAAAATGTTTTGACATACGAATCTTCTTGAATGATTTTAAGTATAGTGTTCCAAACCTTATGATTGAAAGAAGAGACTTTAATATGATATTTTATGGATAAAAAATGTGACTTGCAAGTCTTGGTATGACGATACCAAATCAGAAAAGGCCAAGGTAAAAGTTAGAACAAAGTATTGTTTTCATTTTAGATTTTGAATTCAAGAAGAATACATGTGTACAATAGGATAAAAATGGGCACTAAGAGAATCAGGTGGTTACCTGAAGTAGGCATGGATCACTCGATTCATTACCCAAAATCATATTTTGCTGATACGGGCAAATTATTATACGCTAGCCTAGTGCCCTTAGGCGTATCAGAATTAGAAACTCCAACGCTTACGACAAACTCGAGTTGGGGACTTGGCTGTCGAGTTAAGGGTGGATATCATACAGCCTATGGGATATCTTCAGAAATGTAGGTTGTACCACCTAGTTCAGAAGTAATACAAAGAATGGTTTCACATAGACAAGATTGTTTTAAGATCATTTAAGAATTGCCCATGTATTTTAAACTACTCATGTAAAATGTTTTACAAATTTCTTTCACCTATGTTAATTATGTACAAATTCACTATTTTGTATTGCTCTACATACCAGTACAATTGTATTGACCCCCTATATTTCAAGGTCTGAGGCTCATTCTAGAGGTCCTGCTAAGTCGTAGAGTTATTCAGTTAGAAGTCCAGTGTGCAGTGGTGAGCCTTCTTTATTCCAAAAGGCCTATTTCTTTCCAGAAATTTATTATTTACTTTTTAGGTCCATTGGGGCACCATCCTAGTTTCAGATAATTTTGTTAATTTTTGTATGTAATAGAGATTTCGCAGACTAAAATAGATGTTGTCTAGACATTGATGGATTTCTTTAAGTATTGTTACATTTAATTCAGAATGTGACCATGATTCAATAATGATATATTTTCCATATCTTTCTTTCATTGTATGAGTATTGTGGATGATTATCAGACATAGAGGGGCACCCGGGCCTCCATAGTTCAGGATGCTCATTACAATTAGGGCCCCAGCTTGAGTCACGACAAACTTGGTATCATAGCACGGTTCATGGTACCAGGGTGTCTGCGAAATTGCATAGGGTAGAGTCTTATTTATGGGTGTGTAGCATGCCACATTTACAGGTAGGAGGCTACCAGACATTTAGGAATGTCCCCCTTCTTTATGATTTAGTTCATGCTATGAAGTCTAAAATGTCCCCTATTCATTGGTCTCTTATATTTTAGAAAAGCTATCATGCCTCCACGTCGCTTCAATGATCAAAATACCCAAACTGATAATGTCCATCCCACTCATGAGATGAGGAAACTCAATAGGGTTCACACTCAAAAATTTGTTATTTCTCTGGGAGTCCATCCTATTTAGACCAGCCCACCTAGTGCACCTAAGGCTTCCCGATCTTGGACTAACCAAACCCAACCTCTGGAGAGAGATATATCAAATCCTGAGTTAAGATAGTTGATGCACATGATAGCACAATTATTGGCTTCACAGGCTAGATGATCAGAGAATATCGGTTCTGTGTCTGGTGTATTTGAGATAATGCGGGTGGGTTAGTTTATGAGGATGAACCCGCCTAGGTTTACGGGTAGAAAGGTGGAGAAGGATCCACAAGAGTTTATGGATAAGATAGAGAAATTTTTTAGGGTGATGCATGTAGATGAAGTGAAAGGGGTTGAACTAGCAGATTATCAGATTAAACAGGTAGAAAATCAGTGGTAAAACGAGTGGTAAGATTTAATAGGTGAAAATATCGAGCATTCTATGTGGGGAGAATTTGTAGAAGCCTTCCTGGACCGATTCTTTCGTCAAGAGTTGAGGGAGTCCAAGGCTGAGCAGTTTATGAACTTGAAACAGGGGAAGATGAGCGTCAAGGAGTACACCCTAAAATTCAACTAACTATCCCATTATGTTTTGAAATTTGCAGGGAATATGAGGGCTAGTATGAGAAAGTTTGCATTCGATCTTTCGGATGACTTGGTGTTGGAGTGCAAGGAGCAATGTTGAATAGGGATATGGACTTCTTTAGACTGTCAGTTTATATGAAACAAGTTAAGAATCAAAAAAAGAGGGTTGCTAAAGCAAGGAGAAGGATAGACAGGCCAAGAGGGCCAGACCAGCGGACCAGAACTATATTCAGTACCAAGATGGTAATCGGGGTGACAGGTGGCCAAATAAAAAGTTCTGGAATAATGTTTATCTTGTAGCCAGTGGACCCGTACCCAAACCTCAGGCTGATTGATGGTTTCTGAATTTAAAGTCTAGACATGGGCCGAGAGTGTAGGGTACACAGTTGCAAGAAAGTGTGGCACAACCTTTGAGGTCATACCCTCAATGTAAAATGTATGGTAAGTACAATCCTGGAAAGTGCCAGTTTAGAAAGTTAGTATGTTATACGTACGGCCAGCCAAGTCACTTTCAGAGAGACTATCCGTCTGTTAGAGAGAGTGTCGGAAGTGCTAAGTCTCAAGTGCATTCATTTGCGCCACCACCACCTCCCAAAGGTGCTACTTCAGCCATCGTGGGTGGTCATAACTAGTTGTATATCTTGTCCAATCGCTAGTATAACTCCCCACAAAATTGTCTATGCGTTAGCTCGTAGTAATAAGCTCTAAAAGTTAAATAACTCGAAAAGTGTCAAAGAGACTTAGTCTCAGTTTCGGCTTCCAAAATGAGTAAAGTTTAAACCATATATAATTTTACTAATTTTGATTTTTTATCATATGGGAAATTAAATGAGCTTTCTGTCGATATAAGATTCGCCTAAATTCGATAGCCGGGAAAGAAGTTATGGGTACTTTAAGTCCTAATCATAAAACACCGCCATGTTGGTGCTTGGTGCATCGCGGAGTGGGCCTATTAAGCAATTGTCAAATTCCAGTAGCATAGCATGATTGTGGAACGTCGCACTAAAGTACCAGGTCCCAACCAGTAGGACAACGCGATGGCTCTATGATGCGGTGACCTTAAAAATACAATTCGTCAATTTCCAATGATCTACCACGATCGTGGCGCGTCGTGGTGGTCTATAAAATCAGGCTCCCAGCTATATTTTTATTCCGTCTCATTAAGGGTATATTGTGTATTTTTCACCCCCTTATCAGCTTAAACACGAGATTTTAATCCCAAATGACCTCATTATTAATATTTTGATCAGAAACCATCAAGAACACTTCTTAGGGTTTCAAATAACAAAACCCTAACAACTTAAGATTCAACCGTGTGTGTTAGAAATTGATTGAAGATTTGGAATACCCAAGCCATGGGCATCAAGAATCATCCTTTAATTTCCTAAATAGATGTACGTGAGGCTTATCCTAAAAACTATATGGGCTTATTAACACTAGAACATGATTTAAAAATTATCAAGCATGAATTTTAAAAGGGGTTTTGCAACTTATGATTTAAATTTTGCATCTTGGGTGTGTTGATGATATTATTGTTTTGGTATTTATGCCTTTCCCCCTTAAATTGATTTAAACTCATATGAATATGTATGATGATGAAGATTTGACTGAGGGCATTATTATTGAAACCCCTCTCTTTGATGATTTAGAGTTGATGAGCTTGTTGGAAATGATTTGAGATGCTTGTTTAATGTTTTGAAGGGGATCTTTTCAATATTTAAGTATTTAACATTATATTTATGATGATGAGAGGGAGTTTCTTGTTATTATTTCGTCCTTGTATTGAAAAGGAAGAATTTCATATGATTGATATCTTCGACATGACCACCTTGTGTATTTGAAATGGTGAAAAAGAGAGTTTCTTGCATATGTTTACAAGAGCTTTAAGAATGAGTTTCTTGAAATGATTTATTGATATGGTGGTCCCAAATTTATGTTTTGAAATAGAGATTATTATATGATAATAATGGCTTAGAGATGTGATTTGTAAGTCAATGGTATGACGATACCATATAAATATATGCCATAATAGAGTTACAGTTTTCATATTATGTTTTGAGAGGATACATGTCTTAAACAGTTAAAAATGGGCAAAAAGAAAGTTATGTGGTTGCCTGAAGAGGGCTAGAGTTCAAGTAACTCTTATCCTAAAACCATGATTTGTCGATCTGAGTATATTTTCTTTTTGCTGGCGACGGTCGTATGGCGTAGCAGAGTCAAAAGACCCTAACCCTTGCGTCACACTTGAGTTAGAGCCTTCCCCATCGGGTCAATGGTGGATTCTGTAAGGCCTGTGGATTTTCAAAGTTGTAAGGTTTACCACCTAGTGCAGAAGTAATTCAAAAAATGTCTCAGAGTTCAGATGATTTTCTTTCAGAGTGTTTTGGAAATGCTGATGACATTTCTTACTATATGATATGTTTATGACTTGTTTTTAAATTGCTCTTATATATGCTGAATATAAATTATTATTTTGGATTTGCTTTGTGTACCAGTACATCTGTATTGACCCCCTACCTCCCAGGTTCTGAGGCTTAGTCTAAAGGTCCGGCTAATCAGTAGAGTATCCTAGAGAGAAGTTATCTGTGTAGTGGTGAGCCTTCTTTATTCCAGAAGGCCTATTATTTTAGATTATGTTATTCCATTGTTTTGGTCTACTGGGGGCTTGTCTCAACTTTTAGATAGTTGTCAAATTTTTATGTAGTAAAGATTTCGCAGACTGTTCCAGATGTTGTTTTGTTGAGTTTGGATTTTATTCCTTATTGTTAAACTAAATCCAGAGTATGACCATGTTTTTGTTTCAGATTATATTTCTGCATTTTCTTTTATTATGTGAATGTTAAGCATGATTACCAGATAGAGTACGACGCCTAGGCCTTTATGGTTTGGGATGTCCATCACGGTCAGGCCCAAGTTTGGGTCATGACAAACTTGGTATCAGAGCATGGTTCATGGTCCCAGGGTGTCTGCGAAATTACGTCGGGTAGAATCTTGTTTATGGGTGTGTAGCTCACCATACTTATAAGCAGGAGACTTCTAGGCATATAGGAATATTTTCCCTCTTTGCAATTTAGTTCGTGCTTTAGAGTCTAATCTGTCATCTAATCCGTGATCTCTTGCATTTTATAAAAATAATCATGCCTCCCCGTCGTAGTAACGATCATAATGCTTAGACAGATGAGGTCTGTCCCACTTATTGGGATAAGGAACCAAAATAGAGCTCAGACTCCGGAGATTGATACTACTCTGGGAGTCCTACTTATTCAGACCAACCCACCTAGGGCACCCAGAACTCCCTGGATAGGGACTAACCGTACTCAGCCTCGTGAGAGAGAAGTATCTAATGCAGAATTCAGGCAGTCCATTCACATACTTGCACAGTTGGTAGCCACATAGACTAAATGGTTGGAAGATATTGGGTTTGCATCTTTTATATCTGAGGCTACAAGAGTGTGCCAGTTCATGAGGATGAACCCACCTAAGTTTACTTGTACCAAGGTAGAAGAGGATCCACAGGAGTTTGTAGATGAGATGGAGAAAATCTTTAAGGTGATACATGTAGATGAGGTAGAACGGGTTGATTTAGCAGCTTACTAGCCTAAGGATATAGCAAAACAATGGTATAATGAGTGGGAAGATTCAAAGAGTAAACATGCCGAGCCCACGTTTTGGGCCAAATTTGTGGAATCCTTCCTCAATCGGTTCTTTTCTCTCGAGTTGAGGGAGGCCAAACCCAAAGAGTTTATGAATCTAAAGCAGGTAAAGATGAGTGTCCCAGAGTACACTCTGAAGTTCAACCAACTAGCCTGTTATGCTCCAGAAATTACTAGTAACATGAGAGCCCAAATGAGGAGATTTGCATCTAGCCATTCAGATAACTTAGTGCTTGAATGTCAGGGAGAAATGTTGAACTGGGACATTGATTTTGCCAGACAGTCAATCCACATATAGTAAGTTGAGGAAAATAAAAAGAAGATTGCTGAATCTAGAGAGAAGGACAGACAGGCAAAGAGAGCCAAAATAGCAGACCAGAGCTATAGTCAGCAGCAGAGTGGGAATTAGGGTAACAGATGGCAGAAAAAGAAAAATTAGGGTAATGCAGAGTCTGCAGCCAGTGCCTCGGTGATCAGACCCCCAACTGGATAACAAACTCAAGATTTTCAGTATAGGTAGGGGCCGAGGATGTAGGGTTCACAGTCTCAAGGAAGTATAGCTTAGATCTCTCGAACATACCTGCATTATGAGAAATTCAAGAAAAATCATCCAGGGAGATGTCTGTTTGGCGCTATGGTGTGTTATTCATATGGCCAGCTAGGCCATATCCAGAGAGAATGTCTGGCAGCAAAGGGTAATGTTGGTGGATCCAAGTCACAGGCTAATTCTTCTACACCAGAACCGCCTTAGAAGGGTGCCACTTTAGCCTCCAAAAATGGCCACAGCCGGTTGTATGCCTTAACTAATAGCCAAGAGGTAGAGGCCTCACCGTATGTAGTTACTGGTACGTTACAAATCTTTTCCCATGATGTTTAGGTCTTACTTGATCATGGGTCTACCCTATCATATGTGACCCATTATGTGGATGTTGGTTTTAGGTTTGAAACTGATGTGATTGCTGAGCCTTTTTCTATTTCCACTCTGGTGGGGGAATCTGTGGTGGCTAGAAGGGTGTATAGAAATTGTGTGGTGACTATTTATAGCCGGGATATAGTGGCAGACCTCGTAGGCCTAGACATGTTTGATTTTGATACTATCCTAGGGATGGACTGGAATCATTCGTGCTATGCCACATTAAATTATAGAACCCAAAGAGACACCTTTTTTTTTTCAAAATGAATCGGTGATAGAATGGGAAGGGCATTCTTTAGTGCCTAGAGGGAACTTTATGTATTATCTTAGAGCTCGTAAACTTATTTCCAAAGGTTGTTTATACCATCTTATTCAGGTTAAAGATTATAATGCCTAAAGTCCTTCTTTTTTATCTGTCCCAGTAGTAAATGAGTTCCAAAAGTCTTTCCAGATGATCTCCAGGGAATACCACCTGATTGGGAGATAGATTTTGGCATTGATTTATTGCCAAATACCCATCCCATCTCTATTCCACCATATAGAATGGCTCTAGCAGAGTTGAAAGAGTTGAAAGAGCAGCTAGCAGATCTTCTAGATAAAGGTTTTATCCATACTAGTATTTCTCCCTGGGGTGCACCTGTACTCTTTGTGCGAAAGAAAGATGGTTCCCTTCGTATGTGCATAGATTACTGTTAGTTGAATAAGGTCACAGTTAAAAATAAATATCCTCTTCCTAGGATTGATGATCTTTTTGACCAGTTTCAGAGTACTAAATGTTTTTCAAAGATAGACCTTCGTTCGGGATATCATTAGTTGAAGGTTACGGAGTCAGATATTCCCAAAATATCTTTCCAAACTAGATACGGTCATTATGAATTCTTATTCATGTCCTTCGGTTCACTAATGCCCCTGCGGACTTTATGGATCTTATGAACAGGGTGTTGCATCAGTTTCTAGATCTGTTTGTTATAGTTTTCATTGATGATATTCTGATTTATTCCAAGAGTGAGGAGTACCATGCCAATCACCTCCAAATTATCCTTCAGACTCTCAAAGATCATGAGTTATATGCAAAAATTTCCAAGTGTGAATTCTTGCTTAATGCTATTTCTTTCTTGAGTCATATCGTGTCTAGTAACGGGATTAAGGTTAATCCCCAGTAGATTGAGGCAGTGAGAAAATGGCCCTGACCCACGACTCCAACCAATATTCAGAGCTTCTTGGGTTTGGTAGGGTATTATAGAAGATTTGAAGAGTTTTTTTCCATAGCTGCACCACTTAGTAAGTTGACTCAGAAAAAGGTGAAGTTTATTTGGTCTGACTTATGTGAGAATAGTTTTGTATAGTTAAAAGATAGGTTAACAACTGCTCTTATTTTGATTCTTTCGAAAGGTACAAAAGGGTTTGTTATGTACTGTGATTCATCCTGTGTAGGACTTGGGTGTGTACCTATGCAGCACGATACGGTGGTTGCTTATGCATCCAGGTATTTGAAGGTGCATGAGCAAAATTACCCCACCCATGAATTGGAGTTAGCAGCTGTGGTGTTTGCACTTAAAATCTAGCGGCATTATCTTTATGGTGTGCATGTTGATGTTTTCACTAACCATAAAAGTTTACAATATGTTTTCTCTCTAAACTAATTGAACCTTAGGCAACGACGCTGGATTGATTTGCTAAAGGATTATGACATGGTGCTGCACTATCATTCGGGCAAGGCAAATGTGGTAGCTAATGTCCTTAGCAGGTTATTTATGGGCAGTCTTTCTTATGTTGAAGAAGGGAAAAGAGAGATAGTGAAAGATATTCACTGGCTAGCAAATCTTAGAGTGCGACTCTTAGATTCTAAAGATAGAGGGGTAGTTGTTCACGAGATAGCTAAAACATCCCTTTCTGCAAAAATTAAAGAGAAGCAGATCAAAGATCCCATCTTGATGCAGATAAAGAAAGATGTGGGTCAAAAAAGGTGATGTCCTTTGAAATTGGTGGTGATGGTATTTTAAGATATCAGGGTAGATTGTGTGTGCTAGATGTAGATGGTCTTCGGAAGAGAATCCTTGACGAAGATCACACTTTTAGGCATATTGTTCACCCAGGCTCTACCAAGATGTATCATGATCTGAAAACCATTTATTGGTGAAATAATATGAAGCGGGATATGGCTAACAATGTCGCCAAGTGTTTGAACTGCTAACAAGTTAAAGTAGAACATATGAGGACTGGTGGTACGTCCCGAGAGATTGCCTTACCCTTATGGAAATAGGAAATGATCAATATGGTTTTCATTATAGGACTTTTGAGGTCTGGAATCGAGTATGATTCTATTTGGGTGATTATTGACAGGCTGACCAAGTCAGCACATTTTCTGCCTATGTGGACCAACTCTTTGGGAGATGATTATGCCAAGATTTACATTGAGAAGATAGTAAGTTTGCATGGGGCACCTGTATCCATATTATCTGACTGAGGTACACAATTCTCTTCACAGTTTTAGAGGTCTTTTCAGAGGGATTTAGGTACCTAAGTGAACCTGAGTACTGCTTTCCACCAACAGACTGATGGGCAAGCTGAGCGCACCATTCAGACCCTTGAAAATATGTTGAGGGCTTGTGTAATTGACTTCAAAGGTAGTTGGGTAGATCACTTTCCATTGATAAATTTTGCTTATAATAATAGCTATCATACCTGTATTAAGATGGCTATATTTGAAACATTGTATGGGAAAAGATGTAGATCACCGGTATGGTGGTATAAAGTGAGTGAGACTCAGTTATTCTGGACTGATCTTGTTCATTTGGTGATGAAGGACGTGAAAATTATTAGAGAACGACTTAAAATAGCCCTGTGTAGACAAAAATCCTATGCCGATATTAGGAGAAGACACTTTGAGTTTGAGGTTGGTGATTGGGTGTTCCTCAAAGTCTCCCCTATGAAGGGAGTTATGCGATTCGGGAAAAAAGGTAAGCTGTCCTCACTATATAGGCCATACGAGATTTTGAGAAGGATAGGTAGAGTTGCATACGAGTTTGAGTTGCCTTTAAGTTTGGGTTCTGTTCATCTGGTATTTCACATATCTATGTTGAAGAAATGTATTGGAGACCATTCATTAGTGTCTCCTGTAGAGGAGGTCAAAGTGACAAACTCCTTATCCTATGAAGACAAGCCCGTGGTAGTCTTGGATTGCCAAGTTAGAAAACTAAGGAGCGAAGAAATAGTCTCGATCGAAGTGTTGTGGAAAAATTATAAAGTTGAAAAAGAAACTTGGGAATCAAAAAATGACATGGCAGATAGATACCTAGACTTATTTAATCCGATGAATGATGAAATGGGAGGTACAATCTTTGTCTTATTCTTTTATGGATTTAGTGTACCTTAAATTATGCTTGTCTTTGTTCTATGTCCTCATTCACTTGTCTTTGTTCTATGTCCTCATTCAAGAACGAATGATCCCAAGGGGGGATAATGTAACACCCCACAAAATCGTCCATGCGTTAGCTCGTGGTAATATGCTCTTAGAGTTAAATTACTTGAATAGTTTCAAAGAGACTTAGTCTCACTTTTGGATTCCAAAATGAGTAAAGTTTAAACCATATATAATTTAACTAATTTTGACTTTTTATTATATGTGAAATTGAATGAGCTTTCTGTCGATATAAGATTCACCCAAATATGATAGCTGAGCAAGAAGTATGGCTAATTTAAGAACTAATCATAAAACACCATCATTTTGGTGTTTGGCGCGTCGCGGAGTGGGCCTATTTAGGAATTGTCAAATTCCAGTAGCATAGCGCAATTATGACATATCACGCTGAATTTGAGGTCCAAACCAGTGGGACAATGCGATGGCTCCGCGTCGCGGTAACCTTAAAAATCCCATTCATTAATTTCTAGTGAACCATCGCAATCGTGGCCCATCGCGGTGGCCCATAAAATTGGGCTCCCAGTTATATTTTTGTTCCATCTCATTATGGGTATATTCGGTATTTTTCACCCCTTTTATTAGTTTAGACATGGGATTTTAATCCCAAATGACCTTATTATTAATATTTTCATCAGAAACCATCAAGAACACTCCTTAGGGTTTCAAACAAGAAAACCCAAACAACTCAAGATTCAACCATAGGTTTTAGAAATTGATTGAAGATTTCCATGGGCATCAAGAAACATCCTTTAATTTCTAAAATAGAGGTACGTGGGGTTTATCCTAAAAACTACATGGGCTTATCAACACTAGAAAATGATTTAAATATTATCAAGTATGAATTTTAAAGGGGTTTTGGAACTTATGATTTAAATTTCGCATCTTGGGTGTGTTGATGATATTATTGTTTTGGTCTTTAGGCCTTTCCCCCTTAAATTGATTTAAACTTATATGAATATGTATGATGTTGAAGATTTGATTGAGAGCATTATTATTGAAACCCCTCTCTTTGATGATTTAGATTTGATGAACATATTGGGAATGATTTGAGATGCTTGTTTAATGTTTTGAAGAGGATCTTTTCAATATTTAAGTATTTAACATGATTTTTAAGATAATGAGAGGGAGTTTCTTGTTATTATTTTGTCCTTTTCTTAAAAAAAAGAATTGCATATGATTGATATCTTCGATATGACTACCTTGTGTATTTGAAATGGAGAAAAAGAGAATTTCTTTCAAATGCTTACATGAGCTTTAAGAAAAAGTTTCTTGAAATGATTTATTGATATGGTGGTCCCAGATTTATCTTTTGAAACAGAGATTATTATTTGCTAATAATGGCTCAGAGATGTGACTTTCAAGTCAATGGTATGACGATACCATATAAATGTATGCCATAACAGAGTTAAAGTTTTCAGAGTATATTTCCAGAGAATGCATGTCTTAAAGAGTTAAAAATGGGCATAAAGAGAGTTAGGTGGTTGCTTGAAGAGGGCTAGAGTTCAAGTAACTCTTATCCTAAAACCATGATTGTCAATCCAGGTATCTTATTTTTACACTGACGATGACCGTGTGGCATTGCAGAGTTAAAGACTCCAACCCTTGCGGCACACTTGGGTTGGAGGCTTCCCCGCCGAGTCAATGGCGGATATCATATGGCCCTTGAAATTTCATAGTTGTAGGATATACCAGCTAGCACAGAAGTAAAACAAAGAATGTCTCAGAGTTCAGATGATTTTCTTTCAAAGTCTTTCAGAAGTGCCCATGAGATTCCGTAATGATATGTTTTTCTCATCTTTCCTTCATTATATGAGTATTGTGCATGATTCCTAGACATAGCGGGGCACCTGGGCCTCTACAATTCCGGATGATTGTTACGATCAAGGCCCCGACTTGGGTTGTGAAATTATGTCAACTGTTTTCAGTTTTATCCATACGTAAGTACATTATATAATTGACTTGTTCTACAAACCATACATCATATAAATATATGCACAATGGGACACCCAATAACAAATAAAGTCATTGCTACCTTCATCTTTTTCATTTCAGTGCTTATCCTCCTTACAAAATAAAATCTACCTTCATTTTCATATGGATTACTAGCTCTTACCCTTTTGCATTGCTTCGTCACCCATTCCACAAAGGGTAAAAGACCTCATTTTGCGTCTTTCAATGGCACCATTAAAGTTGCAACTCAGTTCCCTCAAGTCATTCTTACTTCTTCTGCCCTTGATGAAAATATCTCGTATCGTATTGCTAAGGTGTGTTTAAAACTTTAGTACGTATGTATATTTAAAATGGTGTTTTTGACATATATGTATATTATTTTCTTTATGAACAATATAGTATTTCTGACCGGCAATGTTTAAGTGACAATCATTGGCTCAATATAGCTACATCACATCTATGCGTGAAAGCTAACTCGTGGAATTAGTTATCATTTTTCATAATCAGAGAAAATCATCAAGTGGTTGATGATGAATAAAGATAAAGAATACTACTTGAGAGAGTTGAAATGAAATTAGGAAATTATATATTGATACATGTTGAGGGTATATTTATACTCACCTAAGATTAATAGTCTTAACACTAATTGAGATGTAATTAACTTACATAACTATTAGATTGGCCGTTATAATAGACTAATCCAACTAACTATGTGAAATTACATTTCTACCTTTTTTACCGTTCCAACACTACTCCTCAAGATAGGCATGGTGTAAAACTGATCAGCGCACCTAAGTCCTTTGGACAGGATATTTGCATTGTTGATCAAAATTAGAGATATATTTTGTGTTGATTAGACCTTGTTGAGTTTTCCCCCTGATGAAATGACAATCTATTTCAAATAGTGTTCTCTGTCTTTGATTCTTTTAATATATTTCATCACTTCAAGGGTTGCTTCCATATGAGACCTCTTAGATTATGGCAGAAATTGACTCAATATTTGGATACTGAATGAGAGTTCAGGTTTGGTAATAGTTAAGTATAGAAATTTGTCAATTAACCTTTGATAGGCAGTCTGATTTGAACCGCATATAAAAGAAAAGGCATTATATTAATTTGCTTACTAATTGTTACTCCATTTGACGACAATATGCTTAGTTACTTCAATTTTTAAATCAATTTTTTTTAACTAAAAGAGAAACATAAGTCAAATTAAAGTACAAAGTATAACTAAAGAAAAACAAAGAAAATCCTAAATTATAAACTAAAAAATTGAATGTATATGAAATATGAAGAATGTACTCACCCAAAAATGAAACAAAGCGAGTAGAGGGACAGAAAACACCCCTTATGGCCCTAGAAACTACTAATTACTCTTCTTGTCGACGACAATTCTTTGAGATTGGAAATCGCATGCCTTACTGACTTTTATTAGTCTTTCTTTGCTCTTCCATTATCTTTTGTCTGTAAAGGCCACTAGAGATACACCTTCAACATTATGACACATAAGAGTATAAAAGAACACAAAGTCAAATAATGTTAGGAAATTGTCCTTTGTTAACAAAAATAAGGATATATCAAAATGTAAATTATTACCTAAATTTGTTGGTGTGGAACATAAAATTTTACACTAGTCAACCTTGTAACAAAATCTTGAATCTGAGAAACGCCACCAACATTATCAAAAACATGATTTTTTTTCTAAAACTAATACTTAAAAACATAAACCATACATAATTATAACTTTAGAAGGATTCAAAAAGAAGATGAAAATCGGAATTGGATGTATGTATCTACCTTCGACTTCACAAATTTCATTGAAGATCCTAACACTAAATAGATGTTCTTGAAACCTACACCTACTACTATAGAACCTATAATTTTGTTGAAAACTATATTAAGACAAGTATGTTTTAAATGATCAGAACCAACAACAAAATCGGTGGCTGGCTCAGTGGCGAGGAAGGAACCGTGAAGTTTCGCTATCCATCAACATGTGGGAATCAACCTCTAGTAGACGTAAGGATAGTTTACCCTCACAATGAAAAACATTCAACCTTTTTCTTCTTTGCTACATTATGCAAACCGAATAAAACACAAATATAAAATTTAAAGATTAGATATACAGTTAAAAGAAAAAGAGAGGCGGACAAATGTAGGTTTTTCAGAGAGGCAAGCCTATAGTCACATAACATATATTCATGTAGAGAAGGAAAACAAGTTGAAAATTGGTTCCTAATATAACGTATATAGGATTTTATTCTTACCATATCATTAATTCTCCTAAAGGTTAGTAAATAATAATCGAAGAAAAGAGTTAATATAAATTTATTTGAGGAAAAAGCATTTAGAAGTGTTAAATATTATAATTGAATTTTAATTAAATACAACTCTTAAATATTAAATAATATTTAAATGACAATTCGATCTCGTGGTAAAAATAAAACTTCATTCCTAATCGTATTGGACTTCTTTTCATTGTAAAGTGGTTCTTTTCCACCCATGCAAACTTTTGACCTAAATAATTCAACACTAATATTAAAAAAATATATAGTTAACCAAAATAATAATGGGATGCATAAATTGACGGTTTAAAATAATAAACATATTGAAGGTTTTCTAATTAAAATATGACACAATTTGTAAAATATTTTGTAATGTCCCATATCATTTGAATAATGAGTATTTGTAGTTGCCAAAAAAAAGAGGGAGAGAGAAAGAGAAACAATGGGCTAAAGCCCATTTAAGACAAAAAAAAAACTAAAAATTACACAAATCCACAGCTTAAGTTTCACTTATTACAACAAATCACATCTCTTCAAACATATTACAAAAATTCTATTTTTCTCTGAAAATAAATATACATAGCTTCTATGTATATGTTGCCCCTGTAATGTATATGAATCGGCTTTGTTATGTATATGTCAGCCTTGTTTGTATATGTTGGCCGTATCATAATTTTTATGTGTATGAACCGACCCTGATTGTGTATGTCAGCCTTGTCATATACAAAAGTTTCTATGTATCTGCCGGCCTTGTTATGTATATGAATCGGGAGAGAGAGTAAAGTAATTAAGGAAGTGGGAGAGAGTGTAAATAAATCTAATATGGTTGAGATTTATGTTACTTTTACAAAAGAACAAGGAAAAATTACTTTAAACCATAACTTTATTTTATATTAAAACACAACATCCCAAATCCAAAGCTAATTACAAATATCCCATTTTTACAATTTCCCTCTATATAATGCATATACATAACTCAACCTTCCCATTTATACATTTTTTTGGCTTATGAAGTGCCTACAATCACTGAGCCACATTCAAGAGGTAACTATGTTTGAATACAAAACAGAAAAATCCCATCTTGGAGCAAAAATTGACGGCTTTTGCATCTCCACTACAAAAATTGATGCTTCTTCAACCCTCAGATTTACTCAAAACCTACTTTAATCTCCATTTCTTCATTCTTTACACCCTATATTTTCAACAATTCTATCTCTGCCCCGCCCTTCTTCATTTTATCAATCATCAATTTTGATATATTCCTACATATGGTGTGTAGTAGAAGATGTGAAGCTATGTGTATTTGGAACTAAACGTCTTTGTCTTATACGCAGTAAGGTGCACAAGTAAGTTTGGATCAATGCTGGTATATCATTCTTATTAGAAGAAAAGAAAAAAATGAAAGAAAAAAGGTATGTATATGTATGGACTTTGTCATTGCCGAGAGTTTTTATGTCACACCATATAGATATTAATGAATTTTTTTGTTATTTCATGCCATATACATAACATTATTATGTATATGAGCCCATATAAGTAAATTTGTTATGTATATATGGTGAAACAAACAATGATGAGATGTTTATTTCAAAACATATACAGTACAAAGTCATATGTATGTTATGCATTAAACTTATTATAAATAACACATTTAGTTATACCGACTCATATAAATAATTCTGTTTTGTATAAATGTTGAGATATGGATAGTTATAGGTGGGGTAGAGGTATGACGAAGAAACATTGGAGGGAGATGATTAGGCATGCTATGGAGCCGTTTCAATTTAGAGAGGACATGACCCCTGATAAGAAGGTGTTGAGGATGCGGATGTAACGCTCTGAGTCTGTACCTTAGACGCTACACGATGCTTATAATCCGAAAGGACTACAAGCTAACCCAATACTGGTACCTGCTGTAATAACTGAATAGAAAAATTGTTAAATGCGGAATTTAGGCAGAAATAGCCATAAGGTTCAAAACTAAAAATCAATTACTGAATATTGAAATGAATACTGCAAACTGAATATCTGTCTGAAAAATTACTCTAGTCTGAAAAGCCTTTAACTTTTTGAATAAGGAGTTAATGGGACAAGCCTCCAACTAAACCCGATTACTGAAAACTAATAAACTGACATACTAAACTAATAACCATGTCCTCGAACTATGAGAACTCATCACTAAATCTGCTACTAAAAGGTTCGAGCTGCTAAGTGCGGTCAGGAGCCCGTGCGTTTGAACCTATAATATAAGGCATCATCGCATATAAGAAAAGTATACGTCAGGACTTTGAATGTACTGGTATACTAAATGAGGTTGGTTAATATGTATGGATTCAATAACTGACTGAATAAAATAAACATAACCGAAAGATAGTACATGCATGATTGCTTAAACTGTAACTGAAGTCATGGTAACACTGAATACTGAGTTTTGAATCATTGGATTACTGATATTTGAGTTTATTACAACTATTAACTGTAACTGAAAGTTTTTATTTTGTGGAACTATTTTGAGTTCCGTACTGAATTGAGTGACTATGTCTGACATTCCTGATTTCTATAGGAGTAAACTGAGTTCCATTCTGAAGACTACAACTAAGACTATGAGAGGTAATTATCTAATCAACATGCCCCTCTCTGATCTGATAAGGGTCCAACTTGTAACCCCAGCTGGAAAGGTGTCAGTAGTGTACCATGAGTAAAGATAAGCTGAGTCACCCTCATCTGGTAGGTGCTCTAAATGAGAATGGTGGTACCCTCAATTGGTAGGTTAAATACCTCATCAACCCTTAACTAGCAGGTTGATGTCTCAATCTATGCTAGCTACATAGTTTTGAAATACAAGGACTGCTTCTAAGGATCACACCCTCTGCTGGCAGGTGAGTCCCCATCCTAGGGTTCACTTGGTGTTGAATCCTACTCCTAACTGAATAGACACTGGAATGATTTCGAGACTATTCTAGGCTAGACTGAACTATGAATGATCATGTTCACTAACTAAACTAGACTAAGTTCACAGAGTTCTGGAATGATTACCAACTGAGTCCTAAACTGATTACTGACTGAGTTCTGAAATAAATACTGATTGAGTTATGAACTAAATATTGAACCGCTGATCGTGATATGACTGATACTATTCTATAACTAACACTGGCTCTAGATATATAAATAAAGTTTTGGGTATTAAAATATCCCTAGGACTCGATAACATGAAAAATAATTCACTGCATGACTTTTGTAGCATAATGGTACTAGCTTGCAAATAATACATTCACTTAGACATTTTTGGTAAACACTTCATATACATGACTTTGTGCATGATTAAAATAACATAATAACATGTTATGCTTGGACTTATTCAATTCACATAAGTATTTTGAAAAATACTTGTGTAGCATGGGTTTTAACATTTCAAAGAAAGCATATACTAATATCATGGATTCTATATTCAACTTGCAATCTAGGAGTTCAACATTTAGTTCAAAAAATTCACTTCATAATTAACTAATTTGCTTGAAACTTGGGACAAATCATGGAATTTGATAAGCATTAACATCATAATCATGAATACATTCAATTTCCAACATAAAATCCATGAAATTAATTAACTTGTATTTAAAAGAGTTTCTTGAACTCCAAGAGTGGAAGGAGACCTTTGGATGAATGCATCACATACCTTGGTAGTCAAATATGGAAAGAATGATGGAGTATTCTTGAAGGATGAATCTTAAATTAGAGGTCCTAAGGTTTGCTTCTTGAGAATATTTGAGAAGAATGGATGGATTTTGCCTCTAAATGGGATTAATATTGTGTTTTTGGGGCTGAAATAAGGTACGAAAAGTCCCAATTACACCTGAGGACGTAGCTTTTTAATGACTAAAAATGGGTTCAGTAACGCACAGGCTGATGTGTCGCGTTGGTGGGGTCGACGCTATAGCCGTCGTGCCACATTGAGTCTGCATTGACCCACTGGAATCAGACATTAGAATCTAGGAACAATATTTATCAACGCGTTAGGCGATGCTGAGCGTTGAGATCGTGTTGACCCACTGGTTTCAACTGCTAAACTTGAATCAAATGTGTTCCAAAAAATCTGAAACTTATCCAGAAATAACTGCTAACATTCCTGATCATGAATCAACCAAAAAGTTGATATTTAAAAGTCATAAGGGTCATGAATAAGGATCTCCAAATTATGAAGGCTAAAATAAGTCTAAGTATGAATACATAGTTAAAAAATTTTAATTGTGGGACCCCTCATAAAGCTCTAAGAGACTGTGCTAGGCTTAGAATTCTACGGGATCTTATAATATGGCTCATGACAGCTTAATCCCCATGAAAAGAACTATCCAACTCATGATCTTGAGTTAGTAGCACTACTATTTGACTTAAATATTTGGAAGCACTATTTGTATGGAGTGCACGTTGATATGTTCACAGACCATAAAAGCCTGCAATATGTGTTCTCTCAGAAAGACCTAAACCACTATCATAGAAGGTGGTTGGAGTTGTTGAAAGACTATGACATAAGTTTTTTTAATCATCCAGGCAAGGCCAATGTAGTGGCTGATGCACTTAGTAGGATGTCTATGGGTAGTCTTGCTAACATAGATGACAGTAAGCAAAAGTTAGCTCAGGAAGTTCATCAGCTTGCCCTACTAGGTATTCACTTAGTCAATTCAGCAGAAGGTGGTGTATAGGTGCAGAGTAGTTCAGAATCATCCCTGGTTTTCTAGTTGAAGGAAAAGTAAGATAGAGATCTAGTCTAGCTAATTTTAAAGAATCAGTCAGAGATCAAAAGGTAGAGGTTTTCTCCCAAGAGGAGATGGTGTTCTATGTTGTTAGGGTCGCCTATGTGTACTAAGTGTAGATGACCTAAGATAGCGGATTCTTGCAAAAGAGTATGGTGTGCTTACTCTATTCATTTTGGGGCCACTAAGATGTAGCGTGATTTGTAGAAGATCTATTGACGGAGTGGGATGAACAGAGATATTGCAGAGTATATAGCCAAGTGCTCAACATATCAGAAGGTTAAGATCAAGCATCATAAGCCTAGTGGGGCTATTCAGGAGTTCAGTATTCCCTCTGGGAAGTGATAGGAGGTGAACATGGATTTTGTGATGGGTTTTCCTCGTACTCGTTGTCAGAATGATTCAATTTGGGCCATTGTAGATGGGATGAACAAATCAGTTCATTTTCTACCAGTCCATTCCTCTTTTTTAGCCGAGGATTCTGCCAAACTCTATGTCAAAGATTTGGTCATATTGCACGGAGTTCTACTATCTATTATTTCAGATAGAGGTATGCAGTTCACCTCTTATTTCTGGAAGGCAATTTAGAAGGGTCCTGATACCCAAGTTTACCTCAATATAACCATTTACCCTCAGACAGATGGTCAAGTATAAAAGGACCATTCAAACTTTATTGGATATGCTACGAGCGTGTGCGATTGACTTTAAAGGTGGTTGGGATGACCACTTGCCTTTGATTGAATTAGCATATAACAAAAACTATCATTCTACTTTTCAGATGAAACTGTTTGAGGTACTTTATGGGAGGAGATATAGGTCTCCCATTGGTTGGTTTGAGGTAGGTGAGGCCACAGTGGTAGGGCCTGACTTGGTATTTTATACCTTGGAAAAGGTACAGTTGATCAGGGAAAGGCTTAAGACAACTCAAAGTGAACAAAAATCATATATTGATGTACGCAGAAAGGATCTCAAGTTTGAGATTGGTGATTATTTATATTTGAAAATCTCTCCTATGAAATAAGTGAAGAGGTTTGCCAAGAAGGGGAAGCTCAGTCCCCAATATGTCTGTCCTTACTGAATTCTCACCCATTTTGGAAAGGTAGCTTACGAGCTTGAGTTACCTTTAGACTTAGCTTCATTACATCCAATGTTTCATGTTTACTTGCTTAAGAAGTGCATGGGTGACCCAATAACTGTAGTCCTAATAGAGGGCCTAAGTATTCCGAATAGTCTATCTTACGAAGAGGTCCCAGTCAAAATCCTTAATTATTAAATTCACAGACTGAGGAAAAAAGAAGTCTCTCTAGTCAATGTTCTTTGGCAAAACTAGTCAGTTAAGGGAGATACTTGGAAACCAGAGGCAGATATGCGGAATAAATATCCTCACCTATTCTCCGCAAACTCAGACTCAGCCCAAGATAATAGTTTTCCTTGAACTTACTCAGTTCCATGCTTAGATTTACCTTTATAGACTTGGTACCAATTGCCATTGCATATTCAGTTGTGTCTTCATGCATCAGATATGTATTCTCAGCATGAGAAACTCAGTTTATTAGAAATCACAGTCATGTATTCATGAATCATGTTCAGCTATGTACTCATACATCAGATATGCATGTTCAGTATGAAATTTTAGCATATCAGTAGTGTCATTTATGTAATTATGTGGCAGTTATGCATATCTAGTGTCAAAATTTAGTGTATCCATATTCTCAGCTTAGTCAGTCTAATACTAGGACAAATGTTCCCAAGAGGGATTTATTGTAAGACCCCATAGAATTCTAAGCGTAACTCAGTCTCTTAGAGCTTTATGAGGTGTCACAAACATATAAACTTTTAACAATACATTCATACTTTGAGTTATTTTAGCCTTCATAAGTTGGCAATCCATTTTCACAATGCTTATGAATTTTAAATATCGACTTTTTAGTTGATTCATGATTAGGAATGTTATAGTTGTTTCTGGATAAGTTTTGGATTTTTTAGACCATGTTTGATTCAAGTTTGGTAGTCCAAAACAGTGGGTCAATGCGATCTCGACGCGCTGCATCACCTATCGCGTTGATAAATGTTGTTCCCAGCTTTTAGTGTCAAATTCTAGTGAGTCGGCGTGGACTCAATGCAGCGCATCGACCATAGCATCGACCCTACCGATGAGATGCATCGGCCTGCATGTTACTGGACCTATTTTCAATCATTAAAAATCCTCATCCTCGGGGGAAGTTAGGTCTTTTTTCACCTTATGTCAGGCCTCAAAACATGAGATTAAGCCCCTTTGGATGAAAAATCCATGCATTCTTCTCAAAATTTCTCAAGAAGCAAACCCTAGGACCTCCAATTCAAGATTCAGCCTTCATGAACACTCCATGATTCTTCACAAATTTAAATACCAAGGTATGTGAAGTGTTCATCCAAGGGTCTCCTTCCACCCTTGGAGTTAAAGAAACTCTTTTAAATACAAGTTAAATGATTTCATGGATTTCATGTTGGATCTTGAATGTATTCATGATTATGATGTTAATGGTGATATAATTCCATAATTTGTTCCAAGTTTCAGGCAAATTAGTTAATTATGAATTGAATTTGATGAACTACATGTCAAACTCCTGAATTGCAAGTTGAAAGTAGAATTCATGATATTACTACATGTTTTCTTTGATATGTGAAATACCCATGCTCCCCAAGTGTTTTTCAAAATTCTTATGTGAATTGACTAAACCAAAGCATAGCATGTTATTATGTAATTCAAATCATGCACAAGCTTATGTATATCAAGTGTTTCCGAAAATGGCTAAGTGAATGTATTATTAGCAAGCTAGTACCATTATGCTACTAAAGTCATGCAGTGAATTACTTTTCATGTTGTCGAGTCCTGGGGGCATTTTAATTCCCAACAATTTAGCTGTATATCTAGAGCCAGTATTAGTTATAGAATACTATCAGTCATATCATGATCAGCAGTTTAGTAATCAGTTCAAAACCCAGTCAGTACTCAGTTTAGAACTTAGTCTGTAATCAATTCAGGACTCTGTTAGTAATCAGTTCGGAACTCAGTGAACTTAATCCAGTTCAGTTAGTGAACATGATTAGTAATAGTTAAGTCCATCCTAGAACTATTTAGAATTCAGTCCAGTATCTATTCAGTTGGGAGTAGCATTAATCACCTAGTGAACCCAAGGATGGGGACTCACTTCCCAACAAAGGATATGATCCTTAGAAGTAGTCGTTGTGTTCCAAAACTATGTAGCAAGAATAGGTTAAGACATCAACCTTCCAATTAACAGTTGATAAGGTGTTTTAACCTGCCAGTAGAGGGTGCCACCGTTCTCATTCAGAGCACCTACCGGATGAGGGTTACTCAGCTTATCTTTATCTATGAAATAGTAGTAATACCCTTCCAACTGGGGTTATAGGTTAAACCCCAATCAGATTAGATAGGGGCATATCGGTTAGATGATTACCTCCCATAGTATTAGTTTTAGTCTTTAGAATAGAACTCCGTTCAGTTCCACATAAATTAGGAATGTCGAACACACTTACTCTGTTCAGTACAGAACTTAGAATAGTTCCACAAAATTAGAACTGTGAGATACTGTCACTCAGTTAACAGTAATAAAGTACTAGTAAACTCTGATATATGTAAACCAGTGATTTAGAACACAGTATATAGTGTTACCATGACCATGATTACAGTTTAAGCATTCATGCATGTACTCTCTTTTGGTTATGTTTATGTTATTTAGTCAGTTATTGTTCATGCATATGAACCCATGCATATCAGACAACCTTATTTAGCATACCAGTACATTCAAATTACTGATGCATATTTTTTTTTGTGCTATGATGTCTTATATTATAGGTTCATACGCACGTGCTCCTGACCACACTTAGCAGCTCGGACTTTTTAGCAACAGATTTAGTGGTGAGTCCTCGTAGTTCGAGGATATGGCTATTACTTCAGTATCTTAGTTTATTAGTTTTCAATAGTTGGGGATAGTTGGGGGCTTGTCCTATCAACTTTTTATTGAGACTGTTAGAGGCTTTTCAAGCTAGAGTAGTATTTTAGACAGATGTTTAGTTTACAATATTGATTTCACTCTTCAGTAATTGATTTTTATTTGTGAACCTTATGGCTATTTCTTCATAAATTCTGTATTTTACAGTATTGTTATTCAGTTATTGCAGTAGGTACCAGTCAGGGGTTAGCTTGTAGTCTTTCAGAATTATAAGCACCGTGTAGCGCTTAGGGTACAGACTAGGGGTGTTACAACAGATTAGGGTAGAGGGTTAGAAGGTGAGAGTGCGTTAGTAACAATATGGGGGCGTTATTTATTTCTATCTAAAGATTGTTGAACGTGGTGTTGAGTGAAGTCTATGGCTTTGGATAGATAGTTTTCAGTATTATTTTGAGGTTGTATTATTATCTTATGGCTAGTGTGTTAGTTTATTTTGCATATTGTACCAGTTTATATGTATTTATATTTTGTGTTTGTTATACTTCTATCGGTCCTAATCTGAGGGTCTATCGGAAACAACCTCTCTACTTCATCTGAGGTAGTGGTATGGTCTGCTGTCAAGACCCAAACGAAGGTCCTTGTCATAACAGGCATCCCGAACCATGAAGGTGCGAGAGAGCCCTTACCTTATAATCATAAGCATTATTCATCTAATATAATAATGTGGAAGTAAACTGGAAACATGGTAGTTCTATTATTTCAACTTAACAATGCGGGACAAAAGTCCATAAGAAAACCCAAAATCATCTATAGTCTATATTGAACTGAAAAGGAACCAACACATAGGAATAAGACACCTTCTGAAGTAAGGGAGGATCACTAACTCTAAATGTTGGATAACGATCTACTAATTAGTGGGGCTACTGGATAGGGCCTTAAAACCTAAAATAAAGAGAGTCAATTGTAACACCTTAAAAACTGGTCTTGAGAATCTGAATCTTAAAATAAGGGAATATAGATATAAAAATCAATGGAAATACAGAAAACTATCTTAGCTTACTGAGAATATTTGGGAATACTAATCTCAAAAGTCTTATAAATCAATAATGAAAATCTGAAACATATCTAGCAGTCTGATGTAACCCCCCGAATCTGGTTCCCGAAATGCTATACGGTGCTCATGACCCAGAAGGACCACAAGCTAACCCATGATTGATATCTGTACCTGAACACTGCATAATATACTATATAAATACAGAAATAAAGGATGTAAGTCCATAAGGTTCAAAACTATAACATGATAGCTGATATAACATAACATTTGGATAGGGTATGAAATACCCAAAACAACTAAAATAAACTGTTTGAACATACTATAGTCTGAAAAGGCTCTAACTGACAGAATTATCTGAATAAGGAGTTGATAGGACATGTCCACAACTAAATGTAACTAATAAATTAATTAATGAGATGATAAAGTAATGGTAATATCCTTGAATGATGAGGACTTAATGCTAACTCTTACTACTGAGACTGGAATGCTACTGATGCTCTGGAGCTTGTGCTTCTGAACCTATGGTATAAAAAACCATAGCACAAATGTGTCAGTACATTTGAATATACTGGTATGCATGTGAGGTAGGCTGAATACAAAAGGGTTCACATACATGAACTAAACTAACTGACCGTATAACATGAATGTGAGAACATATGTATCACTACATGATAACTATAACATGATTACTTAGTATGAGTATAGATAACATGAGATACTATAATCTGTATATCTGAAATAACTGATACTAAGCGACTCTATTTGACAATATTGGATCTGATGAAACTAGATGAGTTTTGTACTATTTCCATTTGATTGTATCAGACAATCCTGAATCTTGTAGAACTATCTAAGTTCTATTACTGAGACTGAATAACTATATCTGACAGTCCTGATTCTATACTAAAACTTTAGGAAGTAGTCATATAACTGACATGCGCCCAAAAATACAATATAGCTGAGTTGGGGTCAATTATGTAACCCCAATTAGAAGGATGTCAATACCGCGCCACTAGTAAGGACAATCTATGAGTAACCCTCATATAATAGGTAAATCATATGAGAATAGTAGGAACCTTCATATAGCAGGTTAAGGTACCTCATCTTCCCTGATATAACAGGCTATGATGTCTTAACCTACGCTAGCTACATAGTTCTGGAATGCAAATATTGCTTCTTAGAATCACACCCTCATACAATAGGTGGGTTTCCATCCTTGGGTTCACTCAATTTTAATTTCTACTCCTATCTGAATAGATTTCTACTCCTATCTGAATAGACACTGAACATGATTAACTGATCTGACTGGACTGAGTTAACTGAGTTCCATTGACTAACGGAATACTACTGAGATTACTGAATTTTTGAGATTTCTATGATTACGAAGTTTACTGAGTTTTCCTGAGGCACATGACTGACTGAATTTATATGAACATGGTTCAACTGAGAGTATCTTGAAACCACAACAATGATTCTAGTCACACAGCTAAATTTTGGGTACAAGTACCCCCAGGACTCGATTGAAGAAAACTGACAAAGCATGACTTTCTTAAATACATGACCAACATAACAATCCATAAACTTGTACGGCAAGGGTTACACATGTATCCATAATTCATTGATTAAGAGATTTCATCAAACATTTGACATACATAAACTTGTACATGATTGGGGATTTCATATTATCGTACTAGTATGCCACTTTTCTTTCACATAGGTATTTAATTGAACACATGGGGAGAATGCTTTCGTTATACAATCATCAACACATCTAATAATCATGGATACATCAATCAACATCTAAATTTAAGGGTTTATCAGGATTATTATGAAAATCACCAAATCCTAGGGTCGATCATTGGAATATGTAATTTCAAACATGAATCAAAAACCTATAACATCATGATTATGAATTTCAATTCAATTTAAATCATGAATATTCATAAATACACAATTCTTGGATTTTGAAAAGAGATTCTTGATCTTCATGGGTGAAACGGACACATGAATCAACACATGGCATACCTTGATTGTGAGTTTGTTGAATTTCTTGGACTTGAAGAACTTGGAATCTTTTAGTTTCTTGAAGAAGGATTTGGATATTGTTTCTTGAGGATTACCTATGAGAAAAAAACCCTAATTTGATGTTGTAGATGGATAATGAATTCATAGGCTATGGTTTGGTATAATTAGGGGTTAAAATGGGTGGAAAAGACCCAAATACCTTTTTAAAAATGGCTTAGAATTTGCCAAATAGGATCTGCAATGGCTCCTGCGATGGTCCATCGCAGGCTGGACGGTTCTTCATTTTGAATGTTATACCTGGTCCAAAATAGGGACTTGATACCTTAGTAAGAATGGATTGGGCGACGGTTCGTCGTAAGTTCAATGGTCCACGCAAGTTCGACGGTCCGTCAACCTGTACGTCACACCTTAGCCAGAAGATTGACTTACTGTCTTAGCTGTGATAGTCTAGGTGAGGATCCATCGCTAGATTAATGGTCCGTTGACCTGCCCATTGCACCTGGGTAGTTTTGAAAGGTCTCGATAAAATGTCCATAACTTTTTACTTTGATATCGGATTTGGTCGAAATTAGTATCGTTGGAAAGATAATTCAATTTCCCACTCAACAAAATGTGAAAATATTAAAAATTACATGTGTACAGATATGAATTTATATTTCAAAGTAAGTTTCTATCATTCTTGGGATGATTTAAAGCTAGGTAGAAGCACGAGGTATTACAATATCTCCCCCTTTGAGAACATTCATCCTCGAATGAGACTGAGTGATAGGGGAGAAGATAAATTGTTTTAAATATTGAAGATGAATAGCTACAACAAGATATTATGACTGACATAACTGATAGCTGAATATATTATACCAAACATGCATATCTGATATATGTTTAACTGATTCATGAATACATGACTTAGTGTTCTGATGAACTAAGGTTCTCACAATGAGAATGCATGTCTGATGCATGATTATATAACTGAGCTGGAATATGAATACATGAATGGATATGCAATGGCATTTCTTACCAAGTTTTAATAAAATTCTGAACATGAAATGGATACTAAGGTTGTCACTAAAACGTGAACATGAAACTGAAAAACTTGAGGAAAATTGTTACCTTGAGGTAGATCTGAGTTTACGGAGAAGAGGTGAGGATAATTTGTCTATATGTCTGTTTGTTCTTCCTAAGTAGCTCCCTCAACGGACTAATTTTTCGAAAGAACTTTGACTAGAGGCACTTCTTTATTCCTCAGTCTACGAGTCTGATAGTCTAGGATTTCAACTGGAATCTCTTCATAAGAAAGACTGTTGTGAACATCTATCCTCTAAATAGGTACTACAACTACTGGGTCTCCTATGCACTTCTTGAGAAAAGATACATGGAAGACTAGATAAACTGAGGCTAGATCTGAAGGTAATTCGAGCTCATAAGCTACCTTACCGAAGCGACTGAAAAATCTTGAAGGGACTGATATATCGGGGACTGAGATTTCCCTTCTTACTGAATCTCTACACTCTCTTTATGGGAGAGATCTTTGGGTAGACATAAGAACCAATCTCAAGCTTGATGTCCTTTCTGCGCACATCCACATAAGACTTCTGTCGGCTCTAAGCAGCCTAAAGTCTTTCTCTGATCAATTGGACTTTCTCTAAATTGTCGAATACTAAGTCAGGACCTATAACTAAGGCCTCTCTAACTTCAAACCAACTAATTGGAGATATGAATCCCCTACCGAGAGATTCGAATAGAGCCATCCAAATACTGGAATTATAGCTGTTGTTGTATTCAAACTTAATCAAAGGCAAGTGGTTATTTCAACTACCCTTGAAATTAATTGCACACGCCCTTAGTAGACCTTCAAAAGTCTGAATGGTCCTTTCTGCTTGACTATCTGTTTGAGGATAAAAGGTTGTACTAAGATGAACTTAGCACTAAGACCCTTTTGAATGCTTTTTAGAAATGAAAAATGAACAAGGTAGCTCTATCTGAGATAATAGATAATGAAACACCATGCAATCTAACCAACTTTCTGATGTAGAGTTTTTTATAATCCTCGGCAAAATAAGAGGTATGGACTGGAAGAAAATGAGCTGATTTGGTCATCCTATCTACAATGACCCAAACTGAATCATTCTGCAACGAGTATGAGGCAAACCCTTCATGAAGTCCATGTTCACTTCTTCCCACTTCCAAGTAGGAATACTAAACTCCTACATGGACCCGCTAGGTTTTTGATGCTCTAGCTTAACCTGCAAACATGTAGAGCATTTAGCCACAAACTCCGCAATATTTCTCTTCATCCCACTCTACCAATAGATTTCCCACAAGTCACGATACATCTTTGTTGCCCCTAGATTAATAGAGTAGCGCACACTATGCGCTTCTATAAGAATTCGCTGCGTTAAGTCGTCTACACCTGTAATACACCGACAACCCTGACAACGTAGAATACCATCTCCCCCTTGGTAGAAAACTTTTACTTTCTGGTCCTTGACTGACTCTTTCAACTTGACTAGACTGGAATCTCTATCTTTCTTTTCTTTTACCTCAAAAACCAGAGATGATTTTAAACTACTATGAACCCATATGTCACCCTCTTTTGAATCGACTAAGCGCACGCCTAGTCTGCAAAGCTGATGGATTTCCTGAGCTAACTTCTTCTTACAGTCCTCAACATGAGGAACACTACCCATAGATAGTCTACTGAGAGCGTCGGCCACTATATTGGCCTTTCTCGAATGATAAAGGACACTCATATCATAATCTTTCAAGAGCTCTAACCACCTTCTCTGACGAAGATTGAGATCTTTTTGAGAAAAGACATACTGAAGGATCTTAGGATCTATGAACACATCCACGTAAACTCCTTATAGATAATGCCTTCTTATCTATTAGGCAAATACTATGGTTGCTAAATCAAGATCATGAGTAGTATAATTTTTCTCATGGGGTTTAATCTATACAGAGACGTAGGCTATGACCTTACCATGCTGCATGAGGACACTACCCAAACCTACTTTGGATGCATCACAATACACTATGAACCCAGCTGAACCATCTAGAAAAGTTAATACTGGAGCTGAGGTGAGTCGAGTCTTTAACTCCAAAAAACTCTTCTCGCAAGGATATGACCACTTAAACTTGACTTTTTTCTGAGTCAATATGGAAATAGGGGATGCAATAGAAGAAAATACCTCAACAAACCATCTGTAATAGCCAACCAAACCCAAAAAACTCCTGATATCTAATAGAGAGAGAGGTCTGGGCCAGTTTCTTACCACTTTGGTATTTTGAGGATCAACCCTAATGCCATCTCCAGAGAAGATATGACTAAGGAATGCTACTGACCTTTGCCAAAATTTACATTTACTAAATTTGATGAACATCTGATGATCTTTGAGAGTTAAAAGTACAATTCTGAGTTGGTTTGTATGATCATGCTCACTTGAGGAATAGACCAGAATATCATCTATGAAGACTATGACGACCATGTCCAAGTACCGCTTGAACACCTAGTTTATCCATAAAAGTTGTTGGGGCATTGGTAAGACCACAGGACATAACTAAGAATTCAAAGTGACCATACCGAGTACAGAAGGTTGTTTTTGTAATGTGACATTCTCTAACTCTGAGCTAATGATAGCTTGATCTGAGGTCTATCTTAGAGAAATAGCTGGCACCCTGAAGTTGGTAAAATAAGTCATCAATTCTGGGAAGAGGATACTTGTTCTTAACCATGACTTTGTTAAGCTGGCGGTAATCAATGCATATTTTGAGGGAACCATCTTTCTTGTTCACGAATAAGACTGGTGTGCCCTACGGGAATACGCTGGGTTTGATGAATCCCTTATCTAGGAGATCCTTTAACTGCTCTTTTAATTCTTTGAGTTCGACTAGTTCCATTTTGTATGGCAGAATAGATATAGGGTTAGTATATGGAAGAAGATTAATGCCAAAGTCTATTTCCCTTTTTGGAGGAATTCCTAGAAGATCTTCGAGAAAGACATCTGATAACTCGAACAAGATTATAGACACATCGCTTAGATATTATTTTCCTTGCCCGAAGGAAGGAAACAAGATGACCTCTGAAAGCTGAAGTGCTACCCCTCCACTCTAGGATAGGTTCATTTGGAAACTGGAACTGGACTATTTGATTTTTGTAGTAGACTATGGTATAGAAGGAATGAAGCCAATCCATGCCGAGAATAACGTCAAAATTAGTCATCTCTAATTTGACTTAGTCTACTGAAGTGACTTTCTAAAATATCATAACTGGGCAATTTTTGTTTACCCGCTGGCTATGATAGTTTTACCCACTGGGGTAGAGACTAAAATGGGCTCTTCTAGAATTTTAGGAATGGTTTCAAAATCTCCTGCTGTATAGGGATTAACAAAATACAAAGAAGTTCCTGGATCTAACAACGAATAAATATGCACATGAAAGATCTGTAACATACCAATAATCACATCAGGAGAATTTCCCAGATCTTGTCGGGACTGGAAAGCATAAAGTAATTTGGGCATTCCCACTAGTTGTGCTAGAGGTGGCACCCTACTAGTTTAGGTGATCGGACTGAGTTAAGGAACGGTTCTGCTGACCCTTAGGATAGGTGTGGGTACTACTAACACTGTCCAGAGATGTAGAGCCTGGTGTTTTATCTTTATTTCGATCCTAGAACTTAGGAGTTGGAGCACTATTTGAAGAAAGAGTTAGAACTGCTGAATTAGGACAAAAACTGAGAACATTTTTCTCTTTTTGATTTAGGCTGAGCAAAGTTGAAACTACTTGTCCTTGCTCTCT
>NW_025837924.1:62347-234237 GCF_002878395.1 Capsicum annuum | reverse complement strand
GCAAAGTTGAAACTACTTGTCCTTGCTCTCTTATTCTGCTTCTCCCTAATCTTAATCTTTTGCTCTTCTATCTGCTAAGCATAGGTCATAAGACTCTCTATGTTAATGTCACTATTCAACATCGCGAACTTGAACTTATTGACTACACTATCATTCATTCCAGAAACAAACTTACTCATCTTAGCCCTACTATCTGCAACCACATAAGGAGCATATCTGGCTAATTGAGTAACTTAATAAAATACTCTCTCACTGTCATGTTGCTCTGCCTAAGGTTGATAAATTCTAACACTTCAGCTTCTCTCAACTCTAGGGGAAAGAATCTATGTAAGAATGCAGTAGAAAACTCCTCCCACTCAATAGGCTCTGCTTCTACAGCCCTCTTTGACTTCTACTATTTGTAACAATTGTGAGTAACATCCTATAAGTAATATGCAGCTAGCTTCGCACTCTCACTAGAAGTAACCCCCATGATATTCATAACCTTTTGAACTTGATCAAGAAATTCCTAAGGGTCCTCATTTGACTTAGACCCAAAAAATGATGGAGAATTCATTTAGGTAAAGTTTGGAATCCTGGTTGCAGCTGAATTGGCTGTTCGGTTGGCTGAAACAACAGTTGGTCATTCATTCTGAGCAACAACTAACTGAGCAAAAGTTGAGAATGTAGCTAAAAACTATGCATGAGAGACATGTTCGCCCAAAGGTTCTCTGGACTAAGGGGCTGACTGATTCTCGTCTCTTCTTTTAGGAGGCATGTTCTATAGAAGAAAGGGAGAAATGGATTAGATTGAGAGATTATCTTGAGATTATACTCACTGGCACCACATGAATACTAAAAGAAGGGAAACTGTTCCTAAAACATCTTATAGCCTCCTGCACATAAATTTGGTGCGCAACACACTATGCACAAACTCTAATAGATACATCTTTAAGACTTCCTAGGACACTATTGAACCTTAGGATCTGATACCAAGGTTGTAATGCCTCGAATATAGTACCTAAAATACTACACGGTGCTCATGACCCCGTAGGACCATAAGCTAACCCATGACTGATATATGTACCTTAATACTACATAATATACTGTATAAATGAAAAAATAAAGGTTGTAAGACCTTAAGGTTCAAAACTATAACATGATAGCTGATAAAACATAATATCTGGATGGGGTATAAAATGCCCAAAATAATACAAATAAACTATCTGAACATACTGTAGTCTGAAAAGCCTCTAACTGACTGAACTACTTGAATAAGGAGTTGATGGGACATGTCCCTAACTAACTCCAACTAATAAATTAATTATTAAGATAATAAAGTAATGGTCATGTCCTCGAAGGATGAGGACTCACTGCTAACTCTGACTGTTGAGACTAGAATGCTACTGATGCTCTAGAGCTTATACTTTTGAACCTATGGTATAAAACACCATAGCACAATGTTTGAATTTATTGGTATGCATGTGAGGTAGGCTGAATGCAAAAAGGTTCACATGTATTAACTATACTAACTGGCTGCATAAAATGAATGTTAGAATATATGCATGACTACATAATAACTATAACTGAGTTCGTGATAACATGATTACTAAGTCTGAGTACTGATAACATGAGATACTGATATCTATATAACTGAAATACCTAATATTAAGTGACTATATCTGACAGTTAAGGTTCTAATGGAACTAGCTTAGTTCCGTACTGTTCTGAGTTGACTTTATATGAAAGTCTTGATTCCTATAGAACTATCTAAGTTCTATTACTGAGAGTGAATGACTGTATCTAACAGTCCTGATTTTGTACTTAAACTATGGAATGTATTCATCTAACCGACATGCACTAAATAACACAATATAGCTGAGTTGGGGTCTAATCTATAACCCCAATTGATAGGGTGTCAATACCACACCACTGGTAAGGAAAATCTATGAGTAACTATCATATAACAGGTAACTCTTATGAGAATGATAGGAACCCTGATATAACATGTTAGGCCACCTCATCTACCCTTATATAATAGGCTATGATGTCTCAAGCTACACTGGCTATGTAGTTCTGGAATGTAAGTATTGCTTCTAAGAATCAACCACATATAACAAGTGTGTTCCCATCCTTGGGTTTGTCCAATGCTTATTTCAACTCCCATCTAAATAGACACAAAACATGATTAACTAAACTGACTGGATTGGGTTAACTGAGTTCCATTGACTAACGAAATACTACTGAGATTACTGAATTTATGAGATTTTTAAGATTACCGAGTTTACTGAGTTTTCGTGAGTCACATGACTAACTAAATTTTTATGAACATGGCTCAACTGAGAGTATTTTGAAGACTAGATGCTAATTCTAGGCACACAACTAAATTTTTGGGTACAAGTACCCCTAGGACTCGATAGAAGGAAACTTACAAGGCATGAATTTCTTGAATACATGACAAACATCAAAATCCATAATACAATAAGTTGGAGAATTCATGAATTAGAAGTTCTAAAGCACCACAAGGGTTACACATGTATCTATAATACATTGACTAAGACATTTCATCAAACATTTGACACGCATAAACTTGTACATGATTGGGGATTTCACATTATCATACTAGTATGGCACTTATCTTTCACATAGAAATTTAATTGAACACACGGGGTGCATGCTTGTTATACAATCATCAAAACATCTAATAATTATGAATACATCAATCAATGTGTAAATTTTAGGGTTTATCATGATTATTATGCATATCACCACATCCTAGGGTCAATCATTGGAATATGTAATTTCAAACATGAAGCAAAACCCCACAATATCATGAACATGAATTTCAATTCAATTTAAATCTTGAACATTGATAATAAAGTGCCCCATAAGATTAAAGGAAAATTCTATAAAATGGCAGTCCGTTTGACCATGTTATATGGCGCGGAGTGTTAGCCAGTCAAACACTCCCACATCCAAAAAGTGAGGGTGGTAGGAATAAAGATGTTGTATTGGATATGTGGGCTTAGTAGAGGGGATAGGATTAGGAATGAGATTATTCGGGAGAATATGGGAGTGGTATTAGTAGAGGATAAGATGCTGGAAGGAAAGCTGAGTTGGTTTGGACATGTGATGAGGATTGATGTGGATGCCACAGTGCGTAGGTGTGAGAGACTACTGGTAGATGGCTTCAGGAGGAGTATAGGTAGGCCAAAGAAATATTGGATAGAGGTCATCAAAAATGACATAAAGCAGCAACAGTTTACTAAGGACATACCCCGAGATAGGAAGGTGTGTAGGTTGTGGATAAGGGTAGAAGGCTAGCAGGAGGGTGCAGGTTACAGAAAGCCACCAGGAGAGATCTTGTGTATCCAGGGTAGTAACCTTAGGTCTGTGTATATAGGTTTTTATGGAGCCGAGTATGTGAAACTTATACGTGGGTGTCCCTTTCATATTTTCTCAATTTCTATTTGCTTATTTCGTGTTGCCGTATCTCTCATATTTTCATATTGCTCTGATTTACTTATTATTTCTTACACTTTTTCTGTTATATAATCCATCTCCTTGCTTTCTATTCTTTATCTTGAGATGGGGGTGTATCGGAAATAGCCTCTCTACTTCTTTGAAGGTAGTGGTATGGACTGCGTATATCTTACCCTCTCCAGACCCCACTTTGTAGAACACACTGGGTTTGTTGTTGTTGTTGTTAAATCATAAACATTCATAAAGACACAAATCTTAGAGTTTTAAAAAGAGAGTCTTGAGCTTCATGTGTGAAAGGGACCCATGAATCAACACATGACATACCTTGATTGTGCGTTTATTGAAGTTCTTGGACTTGAAGAACTTGGAATCTCTTAGTTTCTTGAAGAAGGATTTGGATCTTGTTTCTTGGGGGATTATCTTTGAGTGAAAATCCTAATTTGATGTTGTAGATGGATAATGAAATTATGGGCTATGGTCTTGTATAATTAGGGGTTAAAACGGGTGGAAAAAGACCCAAATACCCAATTAAAAATAACTTAGAATTCACTGAACGAGATTTGCGATGGCTCGTACGATGGTCCGTCATTGGCTCGATGGCCCATCGTAATGACCATCGTACCTGGGCCAGAATAGGGACTCACTACACTAGTAGTGACAACTTGGGCGATCGTCCATCGTAAGTTCGATGGTACATCAACCTTTTCGTTGTAACATAACCAGAATACTGACTTACAACCTTTGTTACGATGATCTAGGCGATGGTCCATTGCTAGATCGACGGTCCGTCGACCTGCCCATCGTACCTGGGTGGTTCTGATAGCTCTCGATAAAACGTCCATAATTTTTTACTCTTATAATAGATTTGGACAAAATTGGTATCATTGGAAAGATAATTCAATTTCTCACTAAAAAAAAGTGAAAGTCTTAAAAATTTCACGTGTACACAAATGGATTTATCTTTCAAGGTAAGTTTCTAACATTCTTGGGGTGATTTCAAGCTAGGAAGAAGTATTGGGTATTACATCTGACAAGCCTCTACGACTAATGGGAGAGCATCACTGAGACAAACCCTAGCTGATTTGAATGTTTGAAAGATACTGATACCATCTATACTAGAGAGTTGGAAATCTGAATTACTAAGTCCCCGAACTATGAGGATCCACCAACTGTCGAATGTAGAAGTAGATACACCAAAATCACTCACACTGCTGAAACTAAGCACCTGAACCTGCATTATGAGAAAATATATCACAGACGTATATGTGGATCAGTACTTTGAGAATGTACTCAGTATATGGTGGTGAATGCATGAGTAAAACATTATCTCATCACCATCACAACTTATAAAATATGGCATGCCAAATGTAAATGACTCACATAAGTTTGAATATCTAAATTCTGAAATCTTAATCATGAGTAGAAAATCATACTTTATAAATCTAGTGAGTCATAAAATTTAGTCCTAAAAGCTATGCTTGTATACTATCTTTAAATCATATTGTCTAAGTGTAGAAAGGACTCACTTATATATCTAAAATATGAAAACTAAAATCTATAGCTAAAGTTTCTCTGTAAAACAAAATCTAAGTAAGGGTCCACCAGTTAAAGCGTCGGCTTATTGCTTACATGGAAAATGCCATAACTTTTTGCTCGGGTATCAGATTTTGGAAAAGCTCATATCGTTGGAAATTTAATTCAATTATCTACAATTTGGTGGGTCTTGAGCTGAGAATTCTATGTATATAAAAAGTTATACACATTTAAAGTAGACCCTTGTAGAATCGAATACCAAACTTTGGACGAATCAAAGGCTCTTAGCTCAACTTTGTTGTAAGTGATTCTTATGAACATTTTTCACCTTTAAAGCACATCAAACATAAGGATAAATATCGTGAAACTTATATTATCATGGAAACCATTTGAATTAGAGCTTACACGTGTAGGAACGATGGTTAGAATTCTAGTGTAAAAATACAGGGTGTTATGTTATTTCCCCCTTGGAATCATTCATCCTACAATGATGCCTAGGAAATTTTTGAAGTCTTAGAAGTCTGGAATAATTTAGACATGATGTGTATACTAAGAAGGGATATAACTAATTCTAACTGATTTGTTCTTCTTTTCTTTTGTTTCCTCCTCTATCACTCATATCTATATTAACATAATAAAAACAATCAAAACTGACAAAAGTTTCTTCACACTTTACAATTATTCTGAGTCAAAAGACTCAAATGTGTTAGCATCTGCTCACACATCAACACCCTCAACTTAAAACAATTGCTTTTTCTCAAGAAACCATAACATAACTTGGAGTGTATAAAGTATGATTCTGCAGCTAAATACTCTTATCAGGTCAGAATACATGCACTATCTCCATGATCAATCAAAGAAAAATCAACTGTGTCTAGTTTTTGAAAACGACCATGTAACTCATAAGTATCTAGATATGGAAAAAATCTTAGCTATAACAACCTAGCACATACCCAAATTACATTATCCGGACAAAGCAGTCATTACCAACATACCTAGTGTGCCCTCACAATAAAGAAATCCCTTTTTAACTCAGATTCACATGTATAGACATAGGGATGAACATAAAACTCTCTCTCAGAACGAAGTTCCAACATTGCGCATCAAATGCCATAGGATTTCCCTTATAGCCAGTACCTAAGTCTTCAGAAAAGTTAGTTAGGATAATTATAGGGTTTTTCTTAAGCTTGTAACATAGGCTAGGGGCTGGTATGATATTCATGGGTATTTTATAGTGACTACACCTCCTTGGCACTACATTCAATCTTGGGATTTCAACTTTTGACCTTATTTTCTCCCTATTTTATTTGTCAAGCATGCTTAAGATGGGTTCTGTCTGTTCAAGCATTAGATTAACTTTTTTAGTTTTTTCTATTTTCCTATTTTCTTTGTCACTGCACCCAAGTTGTTATTCATTTTCCTTTTTTAACCTCTCGTCATACTCATACTACATCATGCACCCCTATAGTAGCCACCCTCAACTTAGTTTATTTGCCTAAGTCAAGGTACACAGTATCCAAGGAGGCCAGGGCCAAAACAGGTTCATTGTGATATAATGGGAAGGTGAATGGTGTACCAGAAAGAACTAGGCTATTTAGGCTCAAAAATGGATCAAGGGATATTATTCACAGTTGGATGGTCATTTATGCTAAAATGGGTTAGCATATAAAAATGGCTTATGATTCTTTCCTAACGCCTATCCTATGACTATGGCATGACTAACTGGGCAAGTTCTGAATTTAATGTACATCAGAAACTGAGTAAGACCTTACACGCACATGGAATATAAGTATATCACATATCACTACTCATCCGTTTCATGCATTTGTTTTCTACAGGTTACTCATTTGCCATATTAATGCCACAAACACATACACAGTGGTCACAATGGATGCAATCCACACAGTACAGAATAGATCAAACCACTAGAGAGGTAATCAAATATCAAAAAACAAGCTAACTACCTCAAGTACTTTTACTACTCCTAATTATCTACAAAACATGCTATAATAACAGTTTCCCTACACCCTCAACTTAAAATCAAGAAACAAAAAGCATTAAGGGTTAGGATATACCTGAAGATAGTCAAGCTTATGGATCCTGGGTCTTTGACCCTGCTAATCCATCATCTGTTATCTTCCCCCCACTCATAGCATCTGTCTTTGCAGTGGCTGGAGCCTGGCTCATTGAAGAATCTACAGCCCTAGCTCTGACGGTTGCTTTCCATTTCTCCATGTCAGCCAGAGACATCAATCATGCCCTTTTCAAGTCCTTCTTCTCTGCCTTCTTCTTTGCTTTCTTTTTAGCTTTTCTCTCCACTTCACTATCTGGCTCATCTCTCTTGTTCTTGCCTTTCTTTTTCCCCTTTTTGTTCCTTTTCTTCGGGGAATCCGCAGTAAGATCAAGGATAGGAATTTCTTTCTCTACATCATCCATGGTTGATCCTGTTGGCACCATAATTTGGTGCTGCTACAACATCCAAACCTCAGCCTTCACCTTTTCTAATGTAGCCCTGAATGTGGCAAGATCAACACTTGTCATCTCTTTTGCTTGGGCATCAAATCAGTTCTCTAGATTTGCCACCCGCCAAGGCAAAGTCATGACAGGTTCAAGTGCAGCCTTAATTCTTTTATCCACAGAAACAAAAAATTATTTGGCAAAGGCCTGTATTTGTACCTCATACCAATTTTCTTGCCTAGCCACCTTCCTGATATCAATCTACTGAAATGCAGAACCTGTTGCTGCTGGAGGAACTGAGGTAGTTAGCTTACTTTGAGGTACTGAGCCGACCTGTGTTGAATATGCTAGTGGTGGTAGTACATCTTCAGAGCTTTGCACCTCCATATCTGGTGCTGAAACAGTCTCAGTGAATGGAGGATCTACTGCGCCAACTGCATCTCGATCAAGTCGCAAGCTTGGCTGAATTTCATCTTTTCTGATAGGGTTGTGGGTCTTCTTGGCATGTAACTCAACCTTAATACCTGAAATCTCAGGTACATATGTTCCTTCACATAACCTAATAATTAGACATGGGAATGGATATGCAGTATCGAGTCTTTTGAGCTGAATCTTGATCTCTTCCTCTATAATTTCTCTGAAATACAAGGGAGTTCTATCTATCAAGCTTGCAAAAAATATTGCTCGATCATCCCCCAATATGTTGACTCCCTCGGTGGGTATCAGATGAATACGTACTAAACCCCACCAAAATCTTTCCTCTGAATTTAGAGATGCTTTGGTTATCTTTTCTGCAGGATTATTTAGCCACTCAGGTTCCCCATCTGCTATGATAGTCGCTAGCCATTTGTTCTAATTTTCTCGATGCTTCAACCAGGCATAGAAGGTAGGTGACGTGGCTCGTAGGATGAAGGCTGGCCTATAAAGAAACCTGTTTATGGTGGTGTCTGATATATCTACCCTCACTCCATGTACTGCAACTTTAGTCAGTAGAGGCTTATTTGAAGATCTATCCCCTTTTTTGTACATTTTTTCCACCATAGCATGGTAATTTGCATAGAACTCCCGGACTAACGAAGGACAGTAAACACCGCTTCCCCTAGTAGTCCAATCCAAGCCATAATCCTTGAGTTTTTACATTACCTCAAGGTATTTTATCAACCCTACAGTGATAATATTCTTCACCTCTAAAATTGGCCTTTGAGCACTTCTTTAATCTGTTCTGCGAAGTCCGTCTGAATAGATTGTTTTAGCTCCAGGGATTTGCCATCTCATATTATTCCTAATATCGGGGTTTTTGCATTTCACCAAAGTTCCTCATACTGGAGATTCCTTATCACCTTGCTGCTCCGATGATAGTAATTCAAACTCAGTTTCTTCAGCTACAGGCTTCTTAAAACCCTCATTTTTAGATTCTTGTTCGCTGTCCTCTGATTCCTGCTCAGTGTGTTTTGATCCTTGTTCCTCCGATGCTTGCTCAAATGAGGTTTTTACCTCAGTATCATCAGTATCATCCACCTCAATAGGCTTAGACGGAGGTAGTGTCTTAGGACCAGCCCTCTTTCTAGTCCATCTGAGCAATGGTTCATCGTCTTAATAATCAGAGTCCTCATTGACAAGTTACAAAGGTACACTCTTTTTAGCTGCTTTTTTTTGGTATAGTTGAATTCTTTTTCTTGGGTGCCATGATCAGTTCTAAATGTCAACTCTTAGCTGATATAATTTGAGCACTTAGAATTATGAGTGAGAGAAAACTGTAATTAGAGAAAGGGAAGGTTTCTTGACTTAACTCTCAAGCTTCAACTTACAAGGAAAGTATTAAAATTTTGCCTTAGATGGAAATAACTTTGAAAAAGAAGGAAATAATTCCCAAAGGAAAGAAAACCAAAACTGAAAAAAAAGTATCTACAGTACCAGGGAATATGAACAGCTGTTGCTTGGCCGGGATAGCTCAAATTTATAAATTGGGCCCAACTCATTTGACGACAGTTTTTGCGGCCCGACAGAGATCGTATGATGCTTCAAAATTGCTGTCACCCTTAACAGTATAAGTCTTTAACTTGATTGTTTTGACGACGTTTCTCATGGCTTGTCATACTTGTGACATCCTGTAAAAATTAACGTCAACCTTCTCAAGCTGACTGTAACTAGTTCACCTTTGTACAAATCTTAGCTACAAAAATTAACAATACTAGTGCAATAAAATTAAATCTTTGGGTTACCTCCCAAACAGTGCCTGATTTAACGTCGCGGTACGACTTGGTAATATCGACTACTCGGACTTCATCAAGATACCGTATCGATACCTCATTAGCATTTTATCATAATACATCCACAACCAAGAAGATATTCATCTCCTCCACTTGCTTCATAGGAGGATGCATTTTGAATCTGGCCTCCTTTTTTCCACACCTCAACCTTAGCTCGTTGAGCTCCATATCAACTAGCACTCTTCCTATGGCTAAAAGTGGTCTACCCAAAATAATGGGTACCTTAAAATCAACATCACAATCCAATATCACAAAATCTGTAGGCAGAATAATACCATCCACCTTTACCGGCACATCATACAATATACCAACTGGTCGTTTCATAGATCTGTCTTCCATCACAAGATGCAACGTTGTGGGGTTAGGTTCCCCCAGTCCATGTTTCTTGTAGATATCAAGTGGCATCAGATTAACACTTGCTCCTAAGTCACATAAAGATTTGGTAAACTTCATGGACCCAACTTTGCATGGTATAGTAAATGCTCCAGGGTCAGGCTTTTTCTGCACTAAGAATTATGAAGAAACAATACTACAGTAGAGGATGTTGTCCACTGGCTCACAGCTTACCTTCCACTTCTTTGTTAATAATTTCTTTATAAATCTAGCATAGTTTGGCATTTGCTCAAGTGCCTCTATCAATGGCATATTCACTATCAGTTATTTCAGTATTGCCATAAATTTACTAAATGTTTTGTTATCTGCTTTCTTACCCAATCTCTGAGGAAAGAGAGGTGGTGTTCTTGGAATTACTTCAATATCATTTCCACTTCATGTTCATCTTCTTTCTCTAAAATATCAACAAAACTATCTAGCTTCTCAGACTCTTATAACGCTCAACTTAGACCTCAAATTAGTGTAAGGCGATCGTCGTCAATATATTTACCCAACTCTGGGGTTAGGGTCGAATCCATAGGGAACAATGTGAGTGGCGATTAAACTAGTTCGAAATTATAGCGACAAGTTAAATTCAAATAAATGATACAAAAATATAAAATAGGGTTTTAGTATTAATCTTTGTAATCAATATAAATGGAAAACAAAAGCTATGTTCACTATGGGTTTCGGGAATTGACAGATACTAGGTACTGCTTAAGACTCTTAAAGTAAGTAGGAACAACAGAATATCCCTGACGACTATACTATCTGACTTATCCCTCGACCTCACTAGACAATTTATTATCTAATTCACTCGAACTTAGATAACTTATCTATTTCCAATAGGAAGTTATCTCAGGTAGATTAATCCAGTTATGGCATTAATCATTAAATAGAAGATTGGTAGCTTCCGAGTCCAAATTGATAATTGACGTCCTCTAGTCTATTTCTCTGTTCAAGCAAATAAACCTAAGGCATAACCTATTGTTTGCAACCAATAGATTTTATGTTAAAACAATAGAATTTCAAGATGTCCTACTACTCTTTGAACCCTTTAACTACCAGCATCATATCAAACCCTAATCCATGGATCCCATAACTCGGGCTAATGGAATTACCCACTTATGATTTGACAAAAACAATAAAAATTTTAATTCATGATAGTATGGATAAACTTACGAATGGATGAAAACAACAATTGCTTCTTCAATTGAATCACAAGAGAATAATCCACAATAGTCTATAAGTGTTGAAGGAAAAACAAGAAAAATACTTGATCAAAAAGATAAGGAAATGTACGTTCCTCCCAAGTTCCAAAAAACAAGATTTAGAGATGTTGGATAAAACCCTCAAAACTTCTATTTATACCTAAACTTAATTATGAAAATAAAATAACAAAATAAATAAAATTATCGGATTAGGTGACGCCCTGGCTGATGCCACATCAAGGCTCTGGCGCCTTATCACGAATGGCGTCAGATAAGCTCCAGTTGTCTTCAAGTTTTGTCAAAAGTTGATGATGTTGCTGACGCCACACACGGATCAGACAACGTTTCGCTGTCGTCGTCAGATGTCTTCTAGTTTTGCTAATTCTCTTCTTAAGGCTGATGCCCTTATTGATGCCTTATCACAACTTTGATACCACATCACCAACATTGTCAGAACTGCTTCTCAAAATGCAACTCCTTGGTTAAGGCTGACGCCAATGCTGATAGCCTATCACAAGGCTGACGACTTACCACGATTGTCGTAAGCCATGTTTTCAGCTATTTTTGTTTATAATGCTCAACTTACACCTCAAATTAGTATAATTCATTCATCATCAATATATTTAACCATCTTTGGAGTTGGGGTCGAATCCACAGGGAACAATGTGAGTGGCCATTAAACTAATTTGAAATTATAACTACAAGTTAAATTGAAATAAATGATATCAAATATAAAATGGGTTTTTAGTATTAGTGTTTGTAATAAATATAAATGGAAAACCAGAGTTATGTTCACTGTGGGTTTCGGGAATTGACAGATACTAGGTACCGCTTAAGACTCTTGAAGTAAGTAGGAATAGCAGAATATCCTTGACGACTATACTATCCGACTTATCTCTCGACCTCACTAGACAATTTATTATCTAATTCTCTCAAACTTAGATAACTTATCTACTTCCAATAGGATGTTATCTCAGGTAGATTAATACAGTTACGATATTAGTCATTAAATAGAATGTTGGTAGCTTCCGAGTCCCTATTGATAATTCACGTTCTCTAGTCTATTTTTCTGTTCAAGAAAATAAACCTAAGGCATAATCTATTGTTTGCAACAAATAAATTGTAAGTTAAAACAATAGAATTTCAACACGTGTTACTACTCTTTGAACCCTTTAAGTACCTAGCAGCATATGACACCATAATCCATGGATCCCATAACTCGGGTTAATGGAATTAGCCGCTCATGATTTGATGAACGAAATAAAAAGTTGAATTCATAATAGTATGGATAAACTTACGAATGGATGAAAACAACAATTGTTTCTTCAATTGAATCACAAGAGAATAATCCACAATAGTTCATAAGTGTTTAAGGGAAAACAAGAAAAATACTTGATAAAAAAGATGAGGCAATGTACGTTCCTCCCAAGTTCCAAAAAACAAAATTGAGAGATCCTGAATAAAACCCTCAAAACTTCTATTTTTACCTAAACTTAATTATGGAAATAAAATAACAAAATAAATAAAATTATCAAATTAGGTGACGCCATTGCTGATGCCACGTCAAGGGTCTGACGCCTTATCACAGATGGCGTCAGATTAGCTCCAGTTTTCTTCAAGTTCTGTCTAAAGATGATGATGTTGCTGACGCCTCATCACAGATCTAAAAGCGTTTCACTATCGTCATTAGATGTCTTCTTCTTTTGCTAATTCTCTGCTTAAGGCTGACGCCCTTATTGATGCCTTATCACAATTTTGATGCCACATCACCAACATCGTCAGAACTGCTTCCAAGACTGTAACTCCCTGGTTAAGCCTGACGCCAATGCTGATAGCCTATCACAAGGCTGACGACTTATCACAGTTGTCATCATAGATGTTTTTAGCTTTTTTTGCTCAAATTTCAGCTCTTTTGCTCCATTGTTATTTATTTTAATGCATCTTGACTTTCCTACAAAATCATACTAAATAACATCAAAAAAACCAGTAATTACTTACGAAATTACAATTATTTCATGTTAAAAAGTCTTAAATGTGCTACAAAAATCTAGCACATCAACACCCTCAACTTAAAATAATTACTTGTCCTCAAGTAACTACATAACACCATACTACGATGCTTAACCAACAGACACATAAGATACCTATCACAATTGATTATCAAGTTTAGCTCAAAACTTATGCCACTCTCCACGTTCAATTACTTATAAATCCAATTGTGCATATCAATGAAGATTAACAATGTGACCCAAAGGAATCAAGATATGGCCTCAATTTAGCAAAAATAACCATGCATATGAACTATTAAATAGCTAGCAATGCAACCGATGTGCCCTTACAACAAAGAAGTCCCTCCTCACTCATATATGAACTCAAGTATGTCAGTGCGGGGAAGGTCAAGAGACACTCACTCTCAGAAAAAAATTCCAATCAATGCATGTCAAATACCATATGCTTGCCCTTATTTTCATTACCAAGGTGTATAGACAGGTAAGTTAGGATCACCATAGGTCTTTTCTTCGGCTTGTAATATCGGCTAAGGGCTGGTATGATATTCAATGGCATTTAGAGTGACTAAGCCTCCTTGAAACTACCTTAACTTTTGGGGTTCACTTATTAACCTTTTTCTTTTTTTTCTCCTTTTCTTGATCACACATTATTCAGGATGGGTTTGGCTTTTCTTTTTCATTCTTTTTCTTTTCTTATTCTTCTTCCACACCACCTAGATTTTTATTTTTTTTTCACTTATTATTTTCCTTTTATTCTACCTCTCTTCATACCCATTTTACATCACGCATCCCTATGATAGCCACCCTCAACTTAGGTTTTTTACCTAAGTCAAGGTGCACAATGTTCAAGAAGGACCAGGGCCAAAATAGGTTCATTATGATCTAAATGGAAAGGTGATAGGTGTCATCAAAAGAAATGGTCAATTCATGCTCAAAATAAGGATCAAGAGATATCACGCATACAGGGAATGTCATTTAGGCAAAAAAAGTGACTTAAAAATCAAAACGGCCAATGATCCTTATCAAACCCCTATCTTTCAACCAAGGTAAGACTAACCGGGCAAGTTCTAGATTCAACACACACAGGGAATTGAGTAAGACCTCACACACACATGGAACAATGGTACATCACAAGCTACTACCAATTCGGTTCGTGCAATTGTTAGTAGTGATTATCATGTCCCTAGTACTAATGCCATAAAAAGATTCACAGTAGCCACAGACAAGATATCATCTAAACATAATGTGGAAAAATACTTCTAGTGTGGCCTAACAAATCCTACTACAAAATTTACACTATCCTCTACACACTTACTTTTATCTTCTTCTCAATATTTTTACTTTGAATTAGGCTACAGTCTTCATAAGAGATTGGCTTGGCTTCTTCTTTTGCCTCTAGCACTATTTCATCAATCTTGGCATCATCCCTCATGGTTGTCTCGGTTGGTTGGGAAATCTCCAAGGGTTGATCAACATCAAGCTCATCATCAGTATAGGAATTTCGCTCTTCATTGTCATACTCTTCCATTATTCTAAATGATTCCACAAATAAGTTATCATCTAAACATAATGTAGAAAAGTGTTTTTGATGATTGACCTCGAGATCCATCTCTTCTATCCTTTCTCTTCCCTTGTTAAATGCCCTAAAGTCTTGACGTACGTAACATATGGTATCATTCACTGTGTCTATACGATCCAACATTAGTTGAAGCATAGCTTCAATGTCACTCTTTCCAGTGCTGTGTTTTTTCCTTTTCTTGACTATAAGACCTGTCATACTCATAAGAAGAACTAGAACTTGGGTTAGCACAATAGTTGGAGGGGGAATTTGAGCAATCATTCCAATGTCCATCTTGACCACCACATAAAGTACAATTATACTCCTGGTAGGATGGAGATGGTGCAAATATCTCTCTCCGGGGAGCATATCTACAGTCATGCAAAAAGTAGGGTCCATCACAATATGGACATGGATCATCCAGATAAGATTTCCAACCATCAAACTGACATTCATTACATGATGCCATAGTAAGAAATAAGCATAAATAAAGAAAATATGCCTAACACATGAAACAAAGGAAATCAAAAACAAATATTTACAAGTTCAAATTCAAGCATGTAAGGTAAAATTCCAAACCAACTCAATACACCAAATTATTCCCCGGCAACAACGCCATTTTTGATAACGCTCGACTTACACATCAAATTTGTGTAAGGTATTTTTCGTTAATATATTTACCCAACTTTGGAGTCGGGGTCGAATCCACAGTGAACAATGTGAGTGGCGATTAAACTAGTTTGAAATTATAGCTACAAGTTAAATTCAAATAAATGATACAAAAATATAAAATAGGGTTTTAGTATTAATCTTTGTAATCAATATAAATGGAAAACAAGAGCTATGTTCACTGTGGGTTTCGAGAATTGACAGATACTAGGTACTGCTTAAGAATCTTAAAGTAAGTAGGAACAATAGAATATCCCTGACGACTATACTATCTGACTTATCCCTCGACCTCACTAGACAATTTATTATCTAATTCACTCGAACTTAGATAACTTATCTATTTCCAATAAGAAGTTATCTCAGGTAGATTAATCCAATTATGGAATTAATCATTAAATAGAAGATTGGTAGCTTCCGAGTCCCTTTTGATAATTGACATCCTCTAGTCTATTTCTCTGTTCAAGCAAATAAACCTAAGGCATAACCTATTGTTTGCAACCAATAGATTTTATGTTAAAACAATAGAATTTCAAGATGTCCTACTACTCTTTGAACCCTTTAACTACCAGCATCATATCAAACCCTAATCCATGGATCCCATAACTCGGGTTAATGGAATTACCCACTCATGATTTGACAAACAAAATAAAAAATTTAATTCATGATAGTATGGATAAACTTACGAATGGATGAAAACAACAATTGCTTCTTTAATTGAATCACAAGAGAATAATCCACAATAGTTGATAAGTGTTGAAGGGAAAACAAGAGAAATACTTGATGAAAAAGATAAGGAAATGTATGTTCCTCCCATGTTTCGAAAAACAAGATTTAGTGATGCTGCATAAAACCCTCAAAACTTCTATTTATACCTAAACTTAATTATGGAAATAAAATAACAAAATAAATAAAATTATCAGATTAGGTGACACCCTGGCTGATGCTACGTCAAGGGTCTGGCTCCTTATCACGAATGGCATCAGATAAGCTCCATTTGTCTTCAAGTTTTGTCAAAAGTTGACGATGTTGCTAATGCCACACACGGATCAGATAGTGTTTTGCTGTCGTTGTCAGATGTCTTCTCCTTTTGCTAATTCTCTGCTTAAGGCTGACGCCTTTATTGATACCTTATCACAACTTTGATGCCATATCACCAATATCATTAAAACTGCTTCTCAGATTGGAAGTCCCTGGTTAAGGCTGACGCCAATGCTGATAGCCTATCACAAGGCTAACGAGTTGTCATGGTTGTTATCAACCATGTTTTTAGCTCTTTTTCCTCAGATTTTAGCTCTTTTGCTCCATTGTTATTTATTTCCATGCATCTTGACTTTCTTACATAATCTTAAGAAATAACATCAAATACACCAATAATTACTTAAGAACTTACAATTATTTCAAGTTAAAAAGTCTTAAAAGTGCTTCAAAAATCTAGCACATTAGACTCCACTAGATTTCTTCCTTCTGATTCATCAGCACTTACCTCATTCCCTATAGATTTGCCCATAGGAGGGCTACATAATATCTTACCACTTTGAGTGGTATTCGCTATTCAAGATCCATCAGTCTGTGGGTTTTGAACCATATCACTAGGTAAAGTACCAGTTTTTTCTGGTTCAGTGTAGCAGAAAGTTGGCTCTTCTGTTGCTCCAACTGCTTAATAGAAGCAGAGTGTGAGCTAACCAAATGAGTGAGGGTATAAAACTCACTTTTCATAGTAGTTACCCCTGAGTTGGTAGCTTTAACACCCTTTAATATATTTTCCATCATGTCCTCCGTGGACATCTTTCCTGAACTAGTTGTTGTAGTATCTCGACTTCCAGGATGAACATAGAAACCACTCCTGTCATTATTGTTTCTCCAGTGTCCCCGCTTCCTATCTTTATAATAAGCCTTGTCATTGAAAGTCTGACCTTGGTTCCCTTGGCTATTACCTCAGAAACCTCCCTGATTACTCATATAGTTTGCCTTTGCATCAGCACCTGCAGAAATAGTACCCTAAGATTCCACCACTTTAACCATTTCAGTCTTACCGGATAGCAAGTGCTTGGCTAGCAAGTCCATCTGCATCTTTAAATGGGCTATGTCCTGATATCGCTCTTCCTCCCTTCTATGCTGCTCCACAGTTATACTACTATCAACAGTCGGGCTATCCACCACAGAATCCCTAGTGTACCAAGCCTAGCTCTGTTTGGTCATTCTATTCAGTATGTAAGAAGTATCAAGAAAAGAGAGGTCAATGAAAGAATCACTTGTAGCATTGTCAACAATTGGATTTGTCACAGAGTTGAAATTTTGGTATAAAGTCTCTATCATGTGAAAGTCTGTCATGTTATGGTTTGGACAGTGTGCAAGTTTCTTCTTAAATCTTTCCTAGGACTCGTGTAATGCCTCAGTTGGGAGTTTTCTAAAGTTACTAATTTCATCCCTCAACTGTACCCTTCTGGAGGGTAGAAAGAACAATTCTAGGAATGTATCTTTCAATTGTCTCTAGTTGGTTATAGAGTTAGGTTCTAGTACATTCAACTACATTGTTGCCTCTCCAAACAGAGACAATGGAAACAACCTCAACCTGATTGTATCCTATCTCACTCCTAGATTGTCAAAGGATTTGCAAATGGTAATGTTCACCAAATGCATGTTCGAATCATCACCAGGCAAGTCTCCAAATAACCCCTTCAGATTCAGGAGTTCGATCATGGTACTTATTATGCAGAATTTTGCACCTGGTACTAATGGTGGAGGAATGATAGCACCCATTGCACCAGCTCCATCCATTCCTTCATCATGTTCATCAGCCTCATATTAAATATATTGTTGACCATATCTTCCTCGGACTGGATGGTTTCTATTGATGTTTCGCTGCACTGGTGCAGCAACTTGCTCAGCTCTCCTTAGGTTTTGAGGATTCAGCAATTCCTCATCAACCAAGTCTTTATCATCAGGATTCTGGTGACATGCTTTTTGACCTAAATTCTGCACATTCACCTGAGCCCTGGCCAAAGCACCTAGTCTCTCTGCTTTCTTTTGTTCAGCCATTCTCCCTATCAGCTAAGGTTCTAGGCTGATTGGTAATAGTGGTTCTCTGGAACTTCTTATTTTTGGCATAAACAACACATCACCTAAAATAGACAAGAGCAACAAATAAATGTAAATCAAGGAAGCTTAACTATCAGAAAATTTTCACGCACAAACTTTTAGTCTACAACCGTATTTCCTGGCAACGGCACCTTTTTGAGAAAGCTCAAACTACACTCTTGAATGGGTGTAAGTGACCGTTGTCAATATAAAACTCAACTAGTTTGGGGTCGAATCCCACAGGGAATAGGGTGTGAACTTTAATTTGTTTACAAAATACTTTACTGGTAGTTTACTGTTTTCGAAAATGGGGGTTTAAGTTTCACAGAGATTCAATTGTCACTTTCAATATTTTACTATTTTTAACCAAGATAAATGGGAGACCACAGTTATGTTCACCATGGGTTTTGGGAATTGACAGATACTAGGTAATGCTTAAGACTCTTGAAGTAAGTAGAAAGAACAGAATATCCCTGACGACGATACTATCTGACTTATCTCTCGACCTCACCAGATAATTTATCATCTAATTCTCTCGAACTTAGATAACTAATCTATTTTCAATAGGATTTTATCTCAGGTAGATTAATCCATTTACGGCATCAATCATTAAACAGAAGGTTGGTAGCTTTCGAGGCCCTGTTGATAAGTCACGTCCTCTATTTTATTTCTTTGTTAAAAGCAAATAAGCCTATGGCATAACCTGTTGTTTGCAACCAATAAATTCAAGTTAAAGCTATATAATTGCAAGATATCCTACTACTCTTTGAATCCTTTAAATACCTAGCATCATATCAAAACCTAATCGATGGATCCCATAACTCGGGCTAATAGAATTAGCCGCTCATGATTTGATGAATGAAATAACAAGTTGAATTCATGGTAATATGGATAAACTTACCGATGGATGAAACCCAATAAGTATTTCTTCAATTCAATCACAAAATGGAAACCCACAATATTTGATAAGTGTTTTGCAAGAAAAAAAGAAAAATATCTGATAAATAAGATAAAGAAATTTTACGTGCCACCCTCCAAGTTAATTGTCTGATAGCTTCTCAATCATAAAAATCCAAAAAAATTATTAAAAAAAACCTCAAACAAGTCTTTCAATAGTTAATTCTAAATAAGAAAATAAAAATTAAGATTTAAATTTTCTCTTTGGAATAGTCGACGGCGATCTTGACGGCGTGTCAGACGTCTAACGATGAGTGCAAGATATCGTCAAAGATTCTAGTGAATTTTTATCTTTTAAGTCTTTTGACGACAAATTTGATGGCGTGTCAATTAAGTGACGGCACATGAGAAATGTTGTCATATCTTCCTTGGATATCATCATGTTATGCTTCGAGTTGACGGCAATTTTGACGCCTTATCATAGTTGTGACGGTGCTTCAAAAAGGTCATCACACGTCACTTCTATTCTTCAGATTCATTCTACGCTTGATGGTGACTTTGACAGCCTTTCACAAATCTGACGACTCTTCAGAAATGTCATTAGCTTTACTTCAGCTTATTTGCACCAGATTCTAACTGATTCGTTATTCTTTCCTTTTATTTCCTCCCCTAGCACTCACATCTGAATTAACACAATAAAAATAATCAAAACTAACAAAAGTTACTTAAGATATTGTAATTATTCCAATTTAAAAGCCTCAAATGTGTTAGTATCTGCTCACACATCATGTCTCCAAATTTTCAAAGCAAACACAACAATAACTAAATAAAGATCATGGGTAGGGTAATTCTTTTCGTGAGGGTTAAGCTATCTAGAGGCATGGGATATAACCTTTTCTCTCTACATCAAAAAATAACCCAGACTGATTCTAGATACATCACAATAGAGAACCAAGCCATTTGTACCATCAGGTAACGGTAAAACTGGAACTAAAGTTAGTCGAGTCTTTATCCCTTAAAAACTCTTTTTACAGGAATCTGACAACTAGAACTTAACTTTCTTCTAGGTCACTCTAGACATAGAGGATGCAATAGATGAGAAACCTTTAATGAAACTTCTATAATAGCTAGCTAAACCCAAGAAACTTCTAATGTCTGAAGGACAAATAGATCTAGGCCAATTTCTTACTGCTTCTATCTTTTGAGGATCAACTCTAATTCCCTCACTGGAGACAATATGACCAAGGAAAGCTACTGACCTTAGACAAAATTTTCATTCGCTGAATTTGGCAAACAACTGGTGATCTCTAAGAGTGTGCAACACAATTCTAAGGTGGTTTGCATGATCATCCTCAGATGAGAATAGACAAGGATATCACGATAAAGACTATGAAATACATGTCTAGATACTTTTTGAACACTCTGTCACTAATTCCTCGAAGGATGCTGGGGCATTTGTTAGCCCAAGGACATGAGTAAAAACTTAATATGACCATAACATGTTCTAAAAGTTGTCTTTGGTATATCACACTCCCTCACTTTAAGTTGATGATTGCCTAAACTAAGGTTTATCTTGGAGAAGTAAATGGCATCTTGGAGTTGGTCAAATACATCATCAATTCTAGGAAGAGGATATTTGTTTTTGACTGTGACTTTATTCAGCTAACAATAGTCAATGTACATTCACAAAGAACCATCTTTCTTTCATACGAATAGGACGGGAGCACCCCATAGAGAAATACTAGGCCTTATGAAACCTTTATCTAAATGGTCTTTAAACTGCAATTTTAGCTTTTTAAGCTCAGCTAGAGACATACAATAAGGATATATAGTGATAGGATGAGTATCTGGAAGAAGGTCAATATCAAATTCTATTTCCCTATCGGGAGGTATCCCTTACAAATCTTTGGGAATAAAATCAGGAAACACATTTACTACACGAATGACTGAACTTTTGGAGTCTCAAACTTAGTGTCTTTGACCCAAACTAGATAATAGATTCATCCTTTTGAGATCCACTTTTTGGCTTTAAGATAAGATGTGAAATGACTCTTGGGTGACACTAAACTTCCTTCCTACTCAAAGACCAGCTCATCTAAAAATTATAACTTTACCACTCAGGTGAGACAATCTATAAATGCATAACTAGAATGGAGCGAATCTATACCTAGAATAAGGTCAAAGTCAACCATATCTAACTCTATTAGGTCAGCTAACATCATTTTATGAAGGACAGTAATATGATACTTTTTGTAGAATCATTCAGCAACAATTGACTCACCCACTAGGGTAGAAACCAAGAAGGGCTCAGGGATTTTTTTAGGACCGATTTCAAAATTCACTGCAACTAATGGGGTCCTATAAGAGAAATTTGACACAGGGTCTAACAACACATAAACACCAAGATGAAAGAAATGAAGCATAATAGTGACAACATCTTGTTAATCCTCCTGCTTCTAATGGGACTATAAAGATTAAACTAATTCTGGCACTGACCGCTATCGGTACTGAATGATACACCCTAAAGAGAAACTTGGTTACCTAGAGGGGTTGGTGTACTAATAGCCTAAGTTTAGGGATGAACATCCTTGTTTCCCTACTTGGAATGTGGACACTCTTTATTCTATGTCCCAATTTAGCACAACCATAACAACCTTTCTGGCCCAACAAGCATACACTAAGATGATTCTTACCACACATAGCACATGGATGTAATTGGGCCTTCCACTCATACTATTTTGAGATCTGTACATAAAAGTCTTACCCCACCTTTATTATCTAGCTCTGGGAGCGGAATTACTGGTTGAAGATGGCGCTAGCATTGATGAATGATTGTGAAACTGTGAATGATTTCCCCCTCCAGACCTAGCCTGGCCATACTCAAACTTTCTGATTCTAGCCTTCTTATTTCCCCTCTCTCTTCCCTTTAACTTTTTTGCCTCAATTTGTTAGGGATGAATAATTAACCTAGCTAGATCCATGTATTCAATAAGTATGTCAGTCCTGCACTCCTTGACTACCAAGTTAGATATGCTAGTAACAAACTTACTCATACTTTCCCCAGGATCGGCCATAGTATCAGAGGCATACTTAGACAATTGATTGAACTTAAGGTAGTACTTCTTCACTGTCATTAAGCCCTACCTCAGATTCATAAACTCCTCTATCTTAGATTCTCTTATTTCACATAGAAAGAACCTATCTAGAAATGTATTTTTAAACACCTGCCAACTTATAGGAGTTGCATTCTCACCTCTACAATTCTTCCACATAACTACACAATCATACACTACATCCTTTAATATATAGGATGGAAAATCTATATTCTCCTCTTAAAAAATATGCTTAATCTAGGTGATATTCTTTACCTCATATAAATAAAGTCGTGGGTACTCACTTGTTTTTACCCAAAGAACTCTGGCGAATTCATTTTTATGATGTCACAAATTTTGGCTGCTGCTAAGTCACCATTCTGTTGAAGTGTGACTATGGCCTGATGGTTTCCCTAAACATTGGCAGTCACTTTCTGGGCCAACGCCTAAAAGGTATCCCAAAACTCAGCATGGGATACATTCTCATTCAGAGAGTCAGTAGGCTAGGGTGGCTGGTTATTATTTCTACTAGCATTAAATCAATAAGGAGGCATATTCAAATGTCATATAAGAGCACGAGTTAAAAATAGATAGAGATACTATAAGCATTATAGATAATGAAAGAAAAAGATGATTTCCTAAAAATGTACCATATCCTCTTGCTCATAGATGTGGCACGCTTCATACCCATAACCTAGACTCTGTGTAATACGACTTGTCTGACTCCCTAGGACTCTTATAAACCTTATGCTCTGCTACAAATTTTCTAATGCACCAAAACTTTGTCCATAGAAATCACATGATTGTAAGACCCCACAAAGTTCCCTCGTAGTCCGAGCCTTAAACCGTGTCAAGTGAAGTGTAATTCCATCCATAAAAGATTTAGAAGAGACTTCCCAAGTTATTGGTTTTTAAAACATATAGAATTTTCTTAAATTTGAATTTTTGTCATGTAGAGAATTGAATTAGCTTCCTAATTATACCAGTTTCATCCAAATCTGGTATCAGGGTAAGAAGTTATGGTCGTTTTACTGAGTGTTATCGGAACTGCCCAGGTGCGACAAACTATCCAATGGACCGTCGAGTCTGCAATGGACCGTCGCAACCAAGGTATTAACTTCCTTTTCTATTCCAAGGGTGACAGCCAGCACGACGGACTATCACTGAGACCGTCACAGCTGAGGCAGTGTGGCCTCATCCTGGCCAACTTATGACGGACGATCTGACGGACCATCTAGTCTTTGATGGACCATCGAGCCTTTGATGGAACATCAATAATGTTGTCGTATAAAAGAAGTGTGTTCTTTTTCTGACCGACGTACGACGAATAATCTGATGAACTATCAGGCTAGCGGACCGTCGCTCCAACTGTCGCAGCCCTCGTTCAGTATTTTTTACTCATTTTTAAAAAGGGTTTTTGGTATTTTCCAATATTTTTACAAATAAATAAAATATCTTAATTCATCATCCTAAATACAAGAGAGCTAGGGTTTCTCCCTCAAGATCAGATCTAAAACCCTTCTCCAAAAAATCTCTAGAAATTTAGTTGAGATTTTAATTCACCAAGTTCAAGGGTTGCAAGAACCCTTTCACAAGAGTAAGAAAAGGAGTTTAGAGCAAGCTTGTTCATCCAATTTCATAATGTAAGGTATGTGGGGTTTTGAACAACGGTAATCCTTTCACCCTTATGCCCAAAGTCTTATTTAAATAATAATTCTCTACAATCTATGAGATTTTACATGATATTGAATTAGGGTTTTTCACCCATTGTTATTGATTCTAATATATTGATGTTTCCGATGAATTAAAAGTCAAATTGCATGATTTTTGCATATTTTCATAAGAAATTGAAGTTGGGTTTATACCCTATGTTGTTACTCCTCGAGAATGTAAGACTTTCATTGTTTGAGAAATTGAAGTATATTATTATGTTGATATTTTGAGACAAATTGCTGTAACTTTCATATTTCTATAAGAATTATGAATCTACATGCAATCTATTATGCATCATGATAAGTTTTAAATTGAGATTGAATTATGGGTCATTAAACCCTTCATGAGACTTGAAATTTTATGAACTATTGTGATATAAGCACCCATGATTTGAGTATTTTGAGATTGTTGAGAAATGTTTTAACCTAATGGTCATAGAGTTTTGAAATCCACTCTACCATATGAGATTACAGATTTGAACGTTAGGTTCTTATGAACCATGAGATTATTTCAAAAGTGTATTTCCATGAGATGAGCGAGATAAACTAAAGGGAGTAGTATTTAGCACTGAGTTGGGTAAGTTACTACAGTTTCTTACCCCAGAGCTACGTGCCTCTGTAGGTTTGATATTTTGGGCCTGAGGCTGAGATGATTGGGCTCAAGGCTGAGATAAGTTATCATTGAGTTAAGGTTATACTCCTTGGCAAAAGCATGACGCCTCTTCCTAATGTGAGGTTTTTACCTTAGGAGGACAAGATGTTGGACTCCATGTAGCTCGTATGATTAATGTCGATTAAGAGAACCTCCCTAAACTAAAGTATATTCCATTGAGATAGAATATTTTCCAAAAATCTTTGAGATGAGATATTTTCTAAAGTGAACGAATTGATTTTGTGCATTTTCCTAAGAAGAAATTAGTTTTTGTACTAATAAGAGTTGATCATCAGTTCTTAAACCAAAGTCAAATGATTCCAAGTACCAAGTGTTTTAGTTCAAAAGATTCATAAGTTCTTGAGAATTAAATGTTTTATTCCCCATGAGATATATGCATGAGTTGAAAGCATTGTTTAAAGTTTATTTCAGCCTATGAGCAATGAGAATAAGAGAAGAGTACAAATTTTAAAGATAAAGTATAATGACTCACGAGATTTGAGTTACATGCTTTGTTCTACATGATTTATGAGCTTTGCATTTTCGTTTATTCAAGCCATGCGAGTAATTCCTAATTGCATGCATGATTTGATTAAAGAGTATTGATACTCTTTTTATATAAATGAATACACCCCCCACATACTCAAAACATTCCTAAGTGCTGATCCACATATACGTCTATGTGTTATATTGTTTTATAATGTAGTTTCAGGTGCTCAGTCCCAGCCTCATCAGCAATTCTCGAGTACCTTTTTCTATATTTCTCTAATGGTGAGTCCTCATGGTTCGAGCACCTATCTTTAGAAATTTCAGTATTCAAGTGTTTATGTTATTACTTTTAGTTCAGTTTAATTCTATTAGGGACCTGTCCTAATAGCTTTCTAGTTTATGGAGTAGTAAAGCTTTTGTCAGACTAGTTATCAGACTATTGTTATGTTAAGATTTCTAGTATTTTGTTCATTTGGACTGAGAATTATCTTTGTATTTCCTTTTATTTGATATGGAAGTGCCAGTGTTTTGTATATTCCTTCTTTAATGATTTATTATGAGAAGTTATAGGCTTAAAGGGTTAGCTTGGGGCTACTTGTATCCCTAAGCACCCTGTGACATCTCGGGAGGTACTTTTAGGTCATTACAAACTTAGTAGAAGAGCCTAAGGTTTTAAAGGAGTCCTAGGGAGTCTGATAAGCCACGTTGAGTAGGGTCTAGATCATCGGTGTGTGGCATGCCACATCTATGAGCAAGAGGCTACAAGACGTTTTAAGAAAAAATTTCTTTCTTTCTTTCAAATTCTATCGTTCCTACTGTTGTCCCTTTTATCTAATAATTCATGCTCTTCTATTTCAGAAAATGCCTCTTCAAGAGCGGATGCCCTAAAAAATGATAATGAGCAACCCCTTTCTGTTTATCCTTTAATGAGACTGTGTTCCATACTGAATTTTGTAAGTCCTTTCTAGCGTTAGCCCAAGTAGTCACCGCTAATGTTCAGGCCAAAAATCGAGCCACATTTGTAGATCAATTGGGAGGTGATGTAGTTGTTTCTAGGATCCATGATTTTATTTTGATGAATCCTCTAGAGTTTTATGGGTCTAAGAAAGGTGAGGACCCATAGTTGTACCTTTAGAAGGTGAGAAAGATCACACAGGTGATGCATGTTTTTGAGGAAAAAAGTGTTTTATTGGCATGTTGCAGGTTGAAGAACATATCTTATGACTGTGCTGTATCATGGAGGAAGGGTAGAGATGACGATGTTGCTCCTATGACTTGGCAGGTGTTCCAATATGCCTTCTTAGATGAGTTCTTTCCACTTAAGATAGGGGAAGCAAAGATTGAGGAGTTTAAGAAGTCAAGGCAGGGCTCCATAACTGTTAAGGAGTACTGCTTGAAGTTCAACCAGTTGGCCAAGTGTGCTCCTAATTTTATTTTTGACACCCGAGCTAGTATGAGTAAATTCGTGATAGATGCTTATGGTGTGATGCTAAAGGACTGTAGGACTACGATACTGTGTAGGGATATGGATCTAGCTAGGTTGATAACCTATACATAATATATAAAGGTAGATAAGATATGCAATAGATAAAGGCAGATAAAAGAAGGGAGAGAGATAGACTAAGGGGTAACAAGAGGGCTAGATCTAAGCAGCATGAGTATAGTCAGCCTAGGTCTTATAAAGGGAACTGTCCCCAGTTTTAGAGAAGTCCATCTATTCCCATTCCTTCATTATATAGTGCTCCCGTGCCTAGAGGTAGGCAAGAGCAAGGGACAAGTCTTTTATGCTTAGGTCACAGAACAGTGTTAGTAACAGGCCTCGCTATCCTTCTTACGCTAAGTGTGGTAGGGATCATCTTGGTGGGTATTTCACAAATTTGAGAGGTTATTTTTTTTATGGAAAGTAGCGACCATACTTAGAGATTATTCGCATACTAGGCAGGGGAACAGAGATGCCCAACCTCAGCCGCAAACTACTAGTGCACCAACTCCTGTACCCAGTTTTGCCCCTACTCAGGGTACTTCATCTAGCATTACTGGCGGTTAGTTCTAGAATAGATTCTATGCCTTACCATCCCATTAAGAGCAGGAGTACTCTCCCAATGTTGTTATAGGTATGCTTCATGTCTTTTATTTTGATATTTTTATGTTGTTGGACCTCGGGTCAAGTCTCTCTTATGTGACCACACTTATAGCTGTGAAATTTAAAATGAGTCCCAAAAAGATTCTAGATCCTTTCCTAGTTTCTACACCCGTAGGGGAGTCCATTATTTCTAAACAAATGTATAGATATTGTCCTATTACAGTTCTTCGTAGATTCATACTTCCTGATTTAATAGAGTTAGACATGGTGGATTTTGACCTTATTCTGGGTATGGATTGGCTTCATTCTAGTTATGCATCTATAGACTGTTGTACCCGTGTAGTCAAGTTTCAGTTTCCTAATGAACTAATTTTTAGGTGGTCCAGGAGTTCGTTATCTCCCAAGAGTTATTTTATTTCCTATCTCAATGACAAAAGGCTAATATCCAAAGGTTGCATCTATCACCTAGTTAGTGTCAAAGATAGGAAGTCTGAGGCTCGAACTATTCATTTACTCAATATTATTAATGAGTTCCCTGATGTTTTTTCAGAAGATCTTCCCAGGGTACCTTCTAATAGAGAGATAGAATTCGGGACTGACCTTCTTCCCGAAACTTAGCCTATTTTTATCCTGCCATACCGTATGGAACCTGCTGAGCTTATGGAGTTGAAAGAGCAACTAAAAGATCTTTTAGACAAAGGTTTCATAAGGTGTAATATTTCTCCTTGGGGCACACCTATTTTATTTATGCAAAAGAAAGATGGTTCCTTGCTTATGTACGTAGTCTATTATCCGCTTAACAAGGTCACAGTAAAAAATAAGTATCCTCTTTTGAGAATTGATGACCTATTTGATAAGTTGCAAGGTGCAAGTTATTTTTCCAAGATAAACCTTAGATCCCGCTATCACCAGCTTAAAGTGACGAAATGTGATATTCCAAAGACAACTTTCAAACCCGCTATGGTTACTTTAAGTTTTTTGTCATGTCTTTCGAGCTAACCAATGCCCCAGCAGCCTTCATAGACCTCATGAATCGAGTGTTCAAGAAATATATTGATATGTTTGTCATAGTGTTCATAGATGACATCCTTGTCTACTCTCATAGTGACTATGATCATGCAGATCTCCTTAGAATTGTCTTGCAAACTCTTAGAGGTCATCAGTTGTTCACCACATTCAGTAAGTGTGAATTTAGGCTAAGATCTGTAGACTTTTTGGGTCATGTTGTTTCAGCCGAAGGTACTAAAGTTGATCCCAAATTATCCTAGACATATCTTTTCATTTGATATTAGAAGTTTCTTGGGTCTAAAAGGCTACTACTGCTATTTTATGGAATATTTATCCTCTATTGCATCTCCCAGGACCCAGTTAACCCAAAAGAAATTTAAGTTCTAGTGGTCAGATTCTTGTGAGAAGATTTTTTAGGAGATGAAGACTCAACTTACTTGAGCCCTTGTGTTGTCTTTGCCTAATGGTACAGACAGTTTTGTGGTGTATTGTAATGCCTCTACAATTGGTTAGGGTTGTATGTTGATGCAAAGAGTTAAGAAAATAGCCTATGCCTCTAGACAGTTGAAGCCACATGAGAAGAATTACCCAACCCATGATCTTGAGTTAACTGTTGTGGTCTTTGCTTTGAAAATCTAGAGACACTATCTAAATGGTGTTCATGTTGATGTGTTTATGGATCATAACATCCTGCAGTATCTATTTACTCATACGGAATTGAATCTTACTCATAGGAGGTGGTTAGAGTTATTAACAGACTATGATATGAGTGTGTTGTATCACCCAGGCAAGGACAATGTTATGGCAGATGTCCTTAGCAGATAGTCTAAGGGTAGTGTTGCTTATTTAAATAAAGGTAAGAAAGAGTTAGCTCATGATGTGCATTGTCTAGCTAGATTGTGTGTTAGGTTGCTTTATTCAGCTGAGGGAAGTACTTTGGTGCAAAGTAGTTCTGAATTCTCTTTAGTTTTGGAAGTGAATGAGAAGCAAGATAGAGATCCATGTTTGGTTAGAGTTAAAGAGGTAGTAAAGTACCAAAAGGTAGAGGTTTTCTACCAAGGGGGAGATAGAGTGTTTAGATTTCTGGGTAGATTATGCATTTCATTTGTTGATGATCTGAGGCAAAGGATTATGGATGAAGCAAATAGCGCAGGATATTCTATTTATCTCGGCACTACCAAGATGTACTATGAATTATAGGAAATCTATTGGTGGAATAGTATGAAGAAAGATATAGCTGAGTTTGTAGCAAAGTGTACAATGTGCCAACAGGTTATGGTAGAGCACCAAAGATCTAGTGGTGTGATACAAGAGATTGATTTACCCACTTGAAAGTAGGAGGTGGTGAATATAGACTTCGTGACAAGGTTACCGCTTTCGGGCTGTCATTATGATTCCATTTGGGTTGTTATAGACAGGCTGACTAAGTCTGCACACTTCTTTCATGTGCATACATCTTATACAATTGAAGATTATGCTAGATTGTAAATCTAGGAGTTAGTCAAGATGTACGGAGTTCCCTCGTCTATCATTTTGGATAGGGGTACTCAATTTACTTCTCTATTTTGGAGGGCGTTCTAGCAGGTTTAGGTACCCAAGTTCTTTTGAGTTTCACTTTTCATCTACAGAAAGATGGTCAGGCTGAGAGGACCATTCAGACCCTAGAAGACATGTTGAGGGTGTGTGCTCTTGATTACAAAGGAAGTTGGGATGAGCATTTTCCATTGATAGAGTTTGCCTCTAACAATAGTTACCATGCTAGCATCGAGATTGCACCCTTTAGGCCTTGTATGGTAAAAGATGTACATCACCCATAGGTTGGTTTGAAGTGTATGAAGCTACCATGATTGGGCCTGATGCATTGTTTGAAGCTATGGAGAAAGTTAAGTTGATTAGAGAAAGGTCAAAGACAACTCAGAGTTGTCAAAAGTCATATGCTGATTTGAGGAGAAGAGATCTTGAGTTTAAAGCGGGTGATTTGGTGTACTTGAAGATTTCACCCATGAAATGGGTGAAGATGTTTGGTAAAAAGGGAAAGCTTAGTCCCCGTTATGTTTGCCTGTATAGAGTTTTGAGCCGTGTTGTGAAAGTATCCTATGAGGTTGAGTTGCCTGCGGAGTTGTCAACCGTTCATCCTATTTTTCATGTCTCCATGATTAAGAAGTTGGTGATTCCATTATGGTAGAACCTTAGAGAGTACTGATATTCAAAATAGTCTTTCATTTGATGAGATTCCCATTAAGATCCTAGATTTCAGATCCGTAGACTAAGGAACAAAGAGGTTCCCTTGCTCAAAGTGTCGTGGTGGAACAAGTCAGTTGAAGGTGTTACATGGTAAGCAGAAGTAGACATGCGAGCCAAGTACCCGCACCTCTTTTCCGCAAGTTCAGATCGATCTAATCTAAAGTTTAGCTATATATCTATTCTTTTATAAGTTCCTGCAATTTCTCAGGTATTCAAGAGTTTAGAAAGATTTTGAGCTCGTTTAGCAAATTACTTTAGCTATGTGTACTCTATTTTCCTGTGTTCCTAGTCTAACTAGCGATATTTGAGAATGAATGTTTACAAAGGGGAGATATTGTAAGACCCTGCACAGTTCCCTCGTAGTCCAAACCATAAAGCGTGTCAAGTGAAGTGTAATTTTGGCCCTAAAATATTGATAAGAAACTTCCCAAGTGATTAGTGTTTAAACCATGTAGAATTTTTTAAATTTGACTCTTTTTGATGTAGCGAATTGAATTATCTTTCCAACGATACCAATTTCGTCCAAATCAAGCATCGAGGTGAGAAGTTATGGCTGTTTTACAAAGTATTGTCAAAACTGCCCATATGCAACGGACGATCGATGGCCCAACCCAACCAAGGCAATAATTCCCTTTTCAGTCACGAAAGCCAGGACGATGGACCATTAAGACTGCGATAGACAATCGCTGCTGAGGGAGTGTGACCTCATCCTGGCCAATATGCAACAAATAATCCAATGGACTGTTGAGTCTGTGACGGACCATTGATGAGGCTATCGCATCAAGGAAGTGGGTCCTTTCTTATCGACGTGCGATGGATGATCTAACGGACCATCAGGCCAGCAACGGATGGTCGCTCCGACCGTCACAGCCCCAGTTCAGTATTTTAACTCATTTTTAAAAGGGCTTTTCAGTCTTTTCAATTATTTTATCAACCAGATATATTCCAAAAGAAGCAAATGACTTCATTCATCATCCAAAACCCAAGAGAGCTAGGGTTTCTCCCTTATGATCAGATCTAAAACTCTTCTCTAAGAAATCCAAGAACTTATCATAGATTATACAAATTAACATGAGATTTGAATTCCCCAAGTTCAAGGGTTTCAAGAACCCTCTCTCAAGAGTAAGAAAAGGAGTTTAGAGGAAGTTTGTTCATCCAATTTCATAATTTAAGGTATGTAGGATTTTGAACAAGGGTAATCCTTTCACCCTTATACCCAAAGGCTTATTTAAACTATAATTTTCTGCAATCTATGATATTTTACATGATATTGAATTAGGGTTTTTCACCCATTGTTATTGATTGCCAAATCATGATATTAACCATGAATTGAAAGTCAAATAGCATATTTTTTGCATGTTTTCTTAAGAAATTGAAGTTGGATTTATACCCTATATTGTTACTCCTCGAGAATGTAAGAGTTTTAATGTTCTAGAAATTGAAGTATATGAGTATGTTGCTATTTTAAGACTAATTACTGTAACTCCTAGATTTCTATATGAATTATGAATCTATATCCTCTCTATTATGCATTATGATAAGTTTTAACTTGCGATTGAATTATTGGTCATTAAGCCTTTCATGAGACTTGAAATTTTATGAACAATTGTGATATAAGCACCCATGATTTGAGTATTTTGAGATTATTGAGAAATGTTTTGACCTAACGGTCATAGAGTTTTGAAATCCACTCTACCACATGTGATTACAAATTTTAATGTTGGGTTCTTATAAACAATGAGATTATTTTGAAAGTGTATTTCATTGAGATGAGCGAGATAAACTAAAGGGAGTAATATTTAGCACCGACTTGGGTCAGTTACCACAGTTTCATACCCTAGAACTATGTGCCACCGTAGGTTTGAGATTTTGGGCCTGAGGCCGAGATGATTGGGCTCGAGGCTAAGATAAGTGATCACTGTGTTGAGGTTTTACTCCTTGGTAAGAGTATGACGCCTCTCCCCAACGTGAGTTTTCTTCCTTAGGAGGACAAGACGTTGGACTCCACGTAGCTCGCATGATTTATGTTGGTTAAGAGAACCTCCCTAAACTAAAGTATTTTCCATTGAGATAGAATATTTTCCCAAAATCTTTGAGATGAGATATTTTCTAAAGTGAACGAATTGCTTTTGAGTATTTTTCAAATAAGTAATTAGTTTTCTGAACTAATAAGAGTTGATCATCAGTTCTTAAACCAAAGTCATATGATTCTGAGTACCAAGTGTTTGAGTTCGAAAGAGTCATAAGTTCTTGTGCATTAAAGAAATTTTACGCCCCATGAGATATATGCATGAGTTGAAAGTATTGTTTAAAGTTTCTTTCAGCATATGAGAAATGAGAATAAGAGAAAAGTATAAATTTTAAAGCTAAAGTATAATAACTCACGAGATTTGAGTTAGATGCTTCCTTCTACATGATTTATGAGATTTACATTTTGACTTATTCAAGCCATGTAAGTAATTCGTAATTGGATACATGATTTGATTGGAGAGTATTGATACTATTTTTATATAAATGCATACACCCCCCATCTACTCAGTACATTCCCAAGTACTATCCACATATACGTCTATGTGCTGCATTGTTTTATAATGTAGGTTAGGTTCTCAGTCTACCTCATCAGTGATTCTCGAGTACCTTTGTCTATATTTCTCTAGTGGTGAGTCCTCATGGTTCGAGTACCTATCTTCAGACATTTCAATATATGAGTGTTTATTTTTTGTCTTTTAGTACAGTTTGATTCAGTTGGAAACCTTTCCCAATGGCTCTCTAGTTCATGGAGTAGTAGAGAATTTGTCAGACTAGTTATCATACTGTGGTTCTATTGAGATTTCTCATATTGTGGTCATTTGGACCGAGTATTATCTTCGTATTTCCTTTCATTTGATATAATAGTGCAAGTGTTTAGTATATTCCTTCTGGAATGAGTTATTATGAGAAGTGATAGGCTCAAAAGGTTAGCTTAGGGCTACTTGTAGCCCTAACCGCAGTGTGACATCCTAGGAGATGATTTTTTGGGTTATTACAAACGTGGTATCATAGCCTAATCTTTTAAAGGAGTTTTAGGGAGTCTGACAAGCCCCGTTGAATAGGGTCTTGATCATCGGTGTGTGGGGTACCACATCTATGAGAAAGAGGCTACAATACATTTTAGGAAAAAAATTATTTCTTACTTTCAAATTCTATGCCTACAGTTATCCCTCTTATCTAATAATCGTGCTCTTCTATTTTAGAAAATGCCTCTCCGAAGAGCGGATGCCCGCCGAAATAATAATGAACAACCCCAACCTATTGATCCTTTGAATAAGATAGTGTCTCATGTCGATTTTTGTGTGGCCTTTCAGGTGTTAGCCCAATTGGTCACTACTAATATTTTGGCTAAAAATTAAGCCATAGTTGCAGATCAGTAGGGAGGTGATGTACCAGCTTCTAAGATCCATGATTTTATGCGGATAAATCCACTAGAGTTTTATGGGTCCAAGGATGGTGATGACCCATACTTGTACCTTGAGAAGGTAAGAAAGATCATGCACATGATGCATGTTTCTGAGGAAAAAAGTGTTGAGTTGGCATCTTACAAGTTGAAGTACATAGCTTATGACTAGGTTGTATCGTGGAGGAAAACTAGAGTTAAGGATGATGCTTCTATAACTTGGCAGGTGTTCCAATATGTGTTCTTGGATGAGTTCTTGCTGCTTGAGATGAGGGAAGTAAAGATTGAGGAGTTTATAAAGTTGTGGTAGGGCTCCATAACTATTATGAAGTACTACTTGAAATTCAACTAGTTGGCCATGTATGCTCCTGATTTGATTTCTTACACTCGAGCTAGTATAAGTATATTCGTGATAGGTGTTTATGGTTTTTTGCTGAAGGAGTGTAGGACTGCGATGCTGCATAGAAATATGGATCGTGCTAGGTTGATGACACATACATAGCAGATAGAGGTAGATAAGATAAGGGAGAGAGATAGAGTGAGGGGTAACAAGAGGGATAGATTTGAGCAACATGAGTATAGTTAGCCTAGTTTCTATGGATGGAGCCTCCCTCAGTTTTAAAGACGTCTGTCTATTCCTATTTCATTATCATGTAGTTCTCCCATGCCTAGAGGTAGGCAGGAGTAAGGGGGTAGGTCTTTTATGTCTAGTTCGCAGAACAGTGTTAGTAACAGGCCCTGCGATCCTCTTTGTGCTAAGTGTGGTAGGGACCATCTTGGTAAGTGTTTCGCAGTTTTAAGAAGTCTTTTTGGTTTTGGCAAGAAGGGCCACACCCTTAGAGATTGTCTGTATTCTAGGTAGGGGAACAGAGATGCCCGACCTCAGGCGTAGACTACTAGTGCACCAGCTACTGTACCTAGTCCCGCCCTTATTTAGGGCGCTTCATCTAGCACTGCTAGCGGTCAGTTCCAAAATAGATTTTATGCCATACTATCCCATCAGGAGCAGAAGAACTCTCCCAATGTTGTTACTGGTATGTATCATGTCTTTTGTTTTGATGTTTATGTGTTGTTGGACCACGGGTTAAGTCTATCTTATGTGACAAAACTTGTTGCTGTGAAATTCAAAATGAGTCCCAAAAAGATTTCTGAGCCTTTCCTAGTTTCTACACCCTAAGGGGAGTCAGTTGTTGCTATACAAGTGTGTATATATTGTCCTATTATATTTTTTTCATAGAGTCATACTTGTTGATTTGATAGAGTTAGACATGGAGGATTTTTACCTTATTCTGGGTATGGATTGCCTTAATTCTTGTTATGCATCTATAGACTGTCGTGCCTGTGTGGTCAAGTTTCAGTTTCCTGATGAACCTATTTTTGAGTGGTCCAGGAGTTCAGTATCTCCCAAAATTCATTTTATCTCCTATCTTAAATCCAAAAGGATAATATCCAAAGGTTGTATCTATCACCTAGTTAGTGTCAAAGACACTAGGTCCGACGCTCCAACTATTCATTCAGTCAATATTATTAATGAGTTTCCTAATGTTTTTTTTGGAAGATCTCCCAGGGGTACCTCCCAATAGAGAGATAAAATTTGGGATTAACCTTCTTCCCAACCCTCAGCCTATTTTTATTCTGCCTTACCATATGGCACCTACCGATATTGAAGAGTCGAAATATCAACTCAAAAATCTTTTAAACAATGGTTTCATAAGGCCCAGTATTTCTCATTGGGGCATACTTATTTTATTTGTGTGAAAGAAAGATGGTTCCTTGCGTATGTGCATTGACTATCGTCAGCTTAACAAGGTCACAGTCAAAATAAGTATCCTCTTTTGAGAATTAATGACCTATTTCATCAGTTGCAAGGTGCAAGTTATTTCTCCAAGATAGACCTTAGATCCCGCTATCACCAGATTAAAGTGAGAGAATGTGATATTCCAAAGAAAGCTTCCGAACCAGCTATGGTCACTTTAAGTTTGTATTTATGTCTTTTGGGAAAACCAATGCCCCAGTAGCCTTCATGGACCTCATGAATCAAGGGTTCAAGCAATATTATGATATGGTGGTCATAAAGTTCATAGATGACATCCTTGTCTACTTCCACAGTGATCATGATCATACAGATCTCCTTAGAATTGTTTTGTAAACTCTTAGAGGTCACCAGTTGTTCACCAAATTCAGTAAGTGTGAATTTTGGCTAAGGTCTATGGCCTTTCTGGGTCATATTATTTCAGCTGAAGGTATTAGCGTTGATCCCCAAAAGACAGAAGCTATAAGAAATTATCCTACACCTATCTCTCCATCTGATATTAGAAGTTTCTCGGGTCTAGTGGGCTATTACCACTATTTTATTGAAGTTTTCTCCACTATTACATCTCTCATGACCCGATTAATCCAAAAGAAATTTAAGTTCCAGTGTTCAAATTCCTATGAGAAAAGTTTTCAGGAGTTAAAGACTCGATTTACTTCAGCCCCTGTGTTGACTTTGCCTGATGGTACAGATAGTTTTATGGTGTATTGTAATGCCTCTAAAATTAGTTAGGGTTGTGTGTTAATGCAAATAGGTAAGTCTATAGCCTATACCTCTAGAAAGTTGAAGCCGCATGAGATGAATTACCCAAACCATGATCTTGAGTTAGCAGCTGTGGTCTTTGCTTTGAAAATATGGAGACACTATCTTTATGGTCTTCATATTGATGTGTTTACTGATCATAGGAGCCTGCAGTATGTGTTTAGTCACAGGGAGTTGAATCTTAGGTAGAGTAGGTTGTTAGATTTGTTGAAAGACTATGATATGAGTGTGTTGTATCACTCGGGCAAGGCCAATGTAGTGGTGGATGCCCTTAGTAGATTGTCTATGGGTAGTGTTGCTCATGTAGAGGAAAGTAATAAATAGTTAGCTCATGATGTGCATTTTCTAGCTAGATTTGGTGTTAGGTTGCTTGATCCAGCTGAGGGAAGGAGTTTGGTGCAAAGTAGTTCCGAATCCTCTTTATTTTTAAAAGTGAAGGAGAAATAAGATAGAGATCCTAGTTTGGTCATACTGTAGAAGGTAGTTACAGACCAAAAGGTAGAGGATTTCTCCTAAGAGGGAGATGGCGTGTTGAGATTGCAAGGTAGATTATGTGTTTTGTGTGTTGATGATCTAAGCCAGAGGATTATGGTTGAAGCACATGGCACGCGATATTCTATTCATCCCTGCACTACCAAAATGTACCACAACTTGTGGGAAATCTATTGGTCAAATAGTTTGAAGAAGGATATAGTTGAGTTTATAGCAAAGTATGCAACGTGCCAAAAGGTTAAGCTAGAGTACTAAATACCTGGTGGTGTGATGCCAGAGTTTGGTATACCCACTTGAAAGTAGGAGGTGGTGAATATGGACTTCGTGACTGGTTTACCTCTTTCTTGTCGTCATCATGATTCTATTTGGGTTGTTATAGACAGGCTGACTAAGTTTGCACACTTCTTGCTTGTGCATACATCTTATACAGATGAGGATTATGCTAGATTGTATATCTCAGAGTTAGTCAGGCTGCACGGAGTTCCCTCATCTGTTATTTTTGATAGGGGTACTCAATTTACTTTTCAGTTTTGGAGGACGTTCCAGTTGCGCCTAGGTACCTAAGTTCTTTTGAGTTTTGCTTTTCACCTGCAGACAGATGGTCAAGCTGAGAGGACCATTCAGACCCTAGGAGACATATTGAGGGTGTGTGCTCTTTATTTCATAGGAAGTTGGGATGAGCATTCGCCATTGATAGAGTTTGCAAATAATAATATTTACCATGCTAGCATCAGGATAACACCTTTTAGGCCTTGTATGGTAGAATATATACATCACCCATAGGTTGGTTTGAAGTAGATGAAGCTGTCGTAATTGGGCCTTATACAGTGTTTGAATTTATGGAGAAAGTTAAGTTGATTAGAGAGAAGTTAAAGATAGCTCAGAGTCTTCTAAAGTCATATGCCGATGTGAAGAGAAGAGATCTTGAGTTTGAATTTGGTGTACTTGAAGATTTCACCCATGAAATGGGTGAAGAGGTTTGGTAAAAAGGGAAATCCTAGTCCCTGTTATATTGGCATGTATAGAGTTTTGAGCCATGTTGGGAAATTAGCCTATGAGGTTGAGTTGCCTGTGGAGTGGTCAAACGTTCATCCTATTTTTCATATCTCCATGATTAAGAAGCATATTGCTAATTCCATTGTGGTAGATCCTTCAGAGAGTGCTGATATTCAGAACAGTCTTTCATTCGATGAGATTCCCGTTGAGATCCTAGATTTCAGATCCGTAGACTAACGAACAAAGAGGTTCCCTTTATCAAAGTGCTGTGGCAGAACTAATCAGTTGAGAGCGCTACTTGGGAGGCAGAAGCAGACATGCGATCCAAGTATGCGCACCTCTTTTCTGCGAGTTCAGATCGATTCAAAGGTATTATTCTTCCTTACTCAGCACTTCTAATCTAAAGTTCAGCTATATATCTATTCTTGCGTGAGTTCTTGCAATTTTTGAGGTATTCAAGAGTTTAGATTAATTTTGAGCTTGTTTATCAAATTACTTCAGATATGTGTACTATGTTTCCCTATGTTCCTATTCTATCTAGCGACATTTGAGAAGGAATTTTTACAAGGGGGAGATATTGTAAGACCACACAATGATCCCTTGTAGTTCGAGTCTTAGAGCTTGTCAAGTAAAGTGTAATTTTGGCCCTAAAATATTGAGAAGATACTTCCCAAATGGTTGGTTTTTAAACCATATAGAATTTTCTTAGATTTGACCTTTTTCCATGTAGAGAATTTATTTAGGTTTCCAACGACACCAATTTCATCCAAATAAGGCAACGGGGTGAGAAGTTATGGCCATTTTACAGAGAGTTGTTGTCATTGCCCAGGTGCGACGGACGATCCTATGGTCCGTCGCTTGGACTATTGCAACCAAGGAAGTAACTCCCTTTTCTGGCCCAAGTACGAAAGCCAGGACGACAGACAGTCGCCGCTGAAGGAGTGTGGCCTCATCCAAACCAACATACTATGGACGATCCAATGGACTGTCAAGTCTATGATGGACCATCGCTGAGGCCGTTACATCAAGGCGGTGTGTTATTTTTTTGACCGACGTGCGATAGACGATTCGATGGACCATCAGGCTAGCGACGAATTATCGCTCCAACTTTTGCTACCCCAGTTCACTATTTTTAAGTCATTTTTAAAAGGGTTTTTCGACCTTTTCCACTCTTCTATCAACCAGATATATTCCAAGTGAAACAAATGACTTCATTCATCATCCAAAATACAAGAGAGCTGGGTTTTCTCCCTCAAGATCAGATCTAAAATCCTTCTCCAAGAAATCTAAGAACTTATCATAAATTCTACAAATATACTAGAGATTTGAATTCCCTAAATTCAAGGGTTGCAAGAACCCTCACTCAAGAGTAAGGAGAGGAGCTTAGAGCAAGCTTGTTCATCCAATTTCATAATCAAAGGTATGTGGGGTTTTGAACTAGGGTAATCCTTTCAACCTTGTGCCCAAAGGCTGATTAAACTATAATTTTCTGCAATCTATGAGATTTTTACATGATATTGAATTAGGATTTTTCACCCATTGTTATTGATTGCAATATCTTGATGTTTCCCATGAATTGAAAGTCAAATAGCGTGATTTTCGCATGTTTCTTAAGAAATTGAAGCTGGGTTTATACCATATGTTGTTACTCCTTGAGAATTTAAGAGTTTCAATGTTCTAGAAATTGAAGTATATGAGTATGTTGATATTATGAGAGAAATTGTTGTAACTTCCAGATTTGTACATGAATTATGAATCTATAAGCTATCTATTATGCATTATGATGAGTTTTAACTGAGATTGAATTTTGGGTCATTAGGCCCTACATAAGACTTGAAGTTTTATGGACTATTGTGCTTTAAGCACCCATGATTTTAGTATTTTGAGATTATTGAGAAATGTTTTGACATAATAGTCATAGAGTTTTGAAATCCGCTCTACCACATGATATTAAAAATTTGAATATTGGGTTCTTATGAACCATGAGATTATTTTGATAGTGGATTTCCATGATATGAGTGAGATAAACTAAAGGGTGTAGTATTTAGCACTGAGTTGTGTAAGTTACCACAATTTCTTACCCCAGAACTACGTGCCACTGTAGGTTAGAGATTTTGGGCCTGCGACTGAGATGATTGGCAAGTGTATGATGTCTCTCCCCAATGTGAGGTTTCTTCCTTCGACGGAAAATATGTTGGAATCCATGTAGCTCGCATGGTTTATGTCGATTAAGAGAACCTCCATAAACTAAAGTATTTTCCATTTAGATAGAATATTTTTTCGAAAACTTTGAGATGAGACATTTTCTAAATTAAACGAATTGCATTTGAGTATTTTCCAAAGAAGGAAGTAGTTTTCTCTACCAATAAGAGTTGATCATTAGTTTTTAAACCAAAGTCATATCATTCCGAGTTCCAAGTGTTTGAGTTCAAACGAGTTATACGTTCTTGAGCATTAAAGAAGTTTTACTCCCCATGAGATATATGCATGAGTTGAAAGTATTGTTTAAAGTTTCCTTTAGCCTATGTGTAATGAGAATAAGAGAAGAGTACAAACTTTAAAGATAAAGTATAATGACTCATGAGATTTATGTTAAATGCTTCGTTCTACATGATTTATGAGCTTTATATTTTGACTTATTCAAGCCATGTGAGTCATTCTTAATTGCATGCAGGATTTTATTAAAGAGTATTGATACTGTTTTTATATAAATGTATACACCCCCCACATACTCAGTATATTTACAAGTGTTGATCCATATATACGTCTATGTGGTATATTGTCTTATAATGTAGGTTTAGGTGCTCAATCCCAGCCTCGTCAGTGATTCTTGAGTACCTTTGTCGACATTTCTCGAGTGGTGAGTGTTCATGGTTCGAGGACCTATCTTTAGACATTACAGTATTCGAGTGCTTATGTTATTACTTTCAGTTCAGTTTGAGTCAATTGGGGACCTGTCACAATGGCTCTCTAGTTCACGGAGTTGTAGAGGCATTGTTAGATTAGTTATCAGACTGTGGTTGTGTAGAGATTTCCAGTATTATTGTGTTTGGACCGAGTATTATCTTCGTATTTCCTTTCATTTGATATGACAGTACCAATGTTTTGTATATTCCTTCTTGAATGAGTTAAAATGAGAAGTGATAGGCTCAAAGGGTTAGCTTGGGGCTACTTGTATCCCTAAGCACCATATGACATCCCGGAAGGTGATTTTGGGTTGTTTCAACGGTTCTCAAGACTACTAGTAGCCTTAAGCTTTCCCTGTCTGCCTTCTACTAAATTTGAAGCTCAAAATAAGGGAATATATACATATATATATATATATATATATATATATAAATCATACAAAATGTCGAAAAATGTCAGAGTTAACAGAGAATATCTGGAAATACTAATATCAAAAGTCTGATAAATCAATAATGAAAATCTAAAACATATCTAGCAGTTTGACAAACCTCTATATTAATGCTAGAGAGTCATTGGGAGAAACCCTAGCTGACTCAAAATGTCTTAAAAATACTTAAATCATATCTACTAAAAAGTTGGAAATATTAATAATCAAGTCCCTGAACTATGAGGAATCACCAACTATTGGATGTAGAACGAGATGCTCGAACATCACTCACACTACTGAAACTGAGCACCTAAACCACATTATAAGATAATATAGCACACAGACGTATATGTGGATCAGTACTTTGAGAATGTAGTGAATATATGGGGGTGAATGCATAAGTAAAATATTATCTCATCATCATCACAATTTATAAAATAAGGTATGCCAAATGTAAATGACTCACATAAGCTTTAATATCTGAAATCTAAAATCTAATTAAGAGTAGCAAATCGTACATTATAAATCTAGTGAGTCATAACATTTAGTTCTAAAAGCTATACTTATATATTACCTTTAAATCATAATTCATACTATCTAAGTGTAGAATGAAGTCATTTCTATATCTGAAATCTGAAAGCTGAAATCTGTAGTTAAAGTTTCTCTGTAAAGCAAAATCTATGTAAAGTTGTGAGCTTTTACACTTAGTTTTCTAAAATCTTTTCTGTTAACATTATTATGTTATAAAATCTTTAGTTTATATTTTGTAGGGAATATACTTTATCTGAGGTTCTTCTAACCGACGTAAACTATGAGAGTTATCCTGGAGTCCAACGTCTAGTTCCCTTATGGGAAAATGCGATGCGGGTTTATCGTAAAGGTCCACTAGAATCGGACAATTTCCATTTTGGCATCCACCGCGACCTGGTGACTATCTAAATGCCACATTGCTTTACTAAAAGTGCCATATATACTCAACTGACTATCGAATTGAGGTGAAATAGGTATTGTTGCATAGCTGAGCAAACCTTCTATACATTGGAGGGTCTAAAACTGGAAAATTCCATATATAACAAATGTTATTCCTTTATTAAGATATTCTTTGAAATTCTAGGAGCTAAATTAAGCTAATAAAAGCACGGGCTATTACGTCACTAAACAAAGGTACTGGCATATAGAACAATCCAAAATAACATAATTTTAGATAATATAAATGAGAGCATTTCATAAAACATATAACATAAGATCAATGAAGACACGTGGGGATAGTTTGATGAGTTTCAAAACATCATCTTTAAATTATGACGCACTCTTTATTTTACTGTAAGCTAGATGATACACCCTACAATTCTATAATCCCACGAGCTTTATGAAATCCACCCTTGACTCGGCGGCATGCCCCCAATCCAAGTTGTCCGCAAGTATTGGAGTTCATAAGATTGGTAATACACCCCATGTGATCTTACCGTAGGAATCCCCCCATGTGAGATGTCTTAATTATCCTCCTTCTGTAGGATAACATATCATAAGTTTTGTGGTGGCAAAACACAATTTTGATCTACAAGTTATCTGAACTCAATCCATCTTCGGGTAACAATCTACTCCCTTTAAGCCCAATTTTAGTGTTTTAAAATCATACTTCATGCTCATAACATTTAGTGCTTATTATGAAAATGGTCATGTCATCACAGGGTATCGTCGTACCTAGAATTTCAAGTCATTCATGTCATATAAATTGTACAGCCCTTCTCATTCAAAACATACAAATGACCACCAAAAGATTTATACCATCACAAGGTAGTTTATATTTTTAAAGCACATGAAATCTTATACAAACACACTTTCTTTCGAAACATGCATACACTATTTCAATTATTTAATCTTATGGAATTCTTCTATTTTATGAAAAAATACAGTTATGGCAATAAAACACCCCCTCATCAATTCATAACCAATGTCAAATCCTTAATTGATAATAAAATGTTTAACTCATAATTCAAGACATGTAATTGAATAAATCATATCGTTTAAATCAAGCAAAAATCCACATTTCATAGGGGGCTTTCATAAATCATGCTCTCTTGTTAATCCTCGAAATTCACACAACGTTCAAACACATGAATATTATCCAAATGTATGCAAAATATTCATGAAAATCTCATCAAATAGATTCTTAATAAATATACTTCAAAGTGTTCTCAAACCTTTCTTATATACATAATTTCATACCTTTAAAACTTATTAAAAACAATCAATACGACCATAAGGTTTAACGATAGTCCCACATGCCATAAGTTTTTTAACTTGGGAATGAAACCCTAATCTTGATGCTTTCTTGAAGATTCTTGAACTTGGGGGTCTTGAATTCTAGATAACTTGGGGAAAAAGAAGTTGAACGTTTTTTCTAAAGAAAAGGGGAGGGTTTTCTTGATAGTGAAATGGAGAAGAAGGGCAAATAGTTCCCTAATAGATGTCCCAATTTGTGTGGTGGATTATTTGGGTTGAGGTAAAAAAGACCCAATTACCCGTCATACCTTTAAAACTTATTAAAAACAATCAATACGACCATAAGGTTTAACGATAGTCCCACATGCCATAAGTTTCTTAACTTGGGAATGAAACCCTAATCTTGATGCTTTCTTGAAGATTCTTGAACTTGGGGGTCTTGAATTCTAGATAACTTGGGGAAAAAGAAGTTGAACGTTTTTTCTAAGGAAAAGGGGAGGGTTTTCTTGATAGTGAAATGGAGAAGAAGGGCAAATAGTTCCCTAATAGATGTCCCAATTTGTGTGGTGGATTATTTGGGTTGAGGTGAAAAAGACCCAATTACCCCTCAACTAGTTAAATTAGAACTGGATAAAACAACATCACTGTGATACGGTCCAAATTGTGGTGGTTGATTTCCATCATCGTGATCTTGTGAGTGTGAGGTTAGGAATAAGTCCACAACGCGGTCTTATCATGGTGACCCTCTGAATTCATATCCAAACATGCCCCAAACCTCGTTTGAAAAATCCGAAACTTCCCCGATACATACTTCATACATCCATGAACATGAATTAACTCAAAAACTGACGTCCAGGGTTGGGAGGACTAAAATAAAAATAGTCAAAGTTTAGAGGCCAAAAAATGACTAAGACCCCAACACTTACTGAAAATTTCAGGCCTTAAGACCCTTATACATGCAACTAGAAGCTGAACTGAGCTAAGATTAATATGAGGTATCAGATTATCCCCCCTAGGGATCATTCATCCCCGAATGGTAGTTTGAAACACATTAAGCATGATTTACAAAATTACATGAACTTAAATGAGTAAGATATTATCAATACATTCCATATTATCATCTGTGGATTCAAAGAGAATTGGATATCTTGCACGCATATTATTCTTCAACTCCCAAGTAGCTTCCTCAAGATTATGATTCTTCCATAACACTTTAACCGAAGTTATCTCCTTACTTCTCAACTTTCAAACTTGGCGAGATAAAATAAATATGGGTTCTTCTAATTATGATATCAAGTCCTTCATACCAATTTATTGAATAGGAAACAGAAGAGAATAATCTCCAGTATATTTCTTTAGCATTGATACATGAAATAGAGGATGAATAGAAGCCAGACTCGTAGGCAAATCTAACTCAAAAGAAGTTTTACCAATACATTTTGTAATCTGATATGGGCCTATATAATGACGACTAAGCTTTCCTTTCTTCCCAAATTTCATGACTCCCTTCAGAGGGTATACCTTCAGAAACACCCAATCATCAACCACAAACTCTAACTCCCGTCTTCTCATATCAACATAGGTATTTTGATGACACTGAGCTATCTTAAGTCATTCTTTAATGAATTTCACCTTCTCCATTGCCCAATGAATAATGTTAGGCCCAAAAAAATGAGTTTTACCAAATTCATACCACCCAATCGATGTTCTATATCTTCTCTCACATAGAGCCTCAAAAGGAGCCATTTGGATGTTGGAGGGGTAGCTATTGTTCTAAGCTAATTCAATCGGTGGTAAGTGATCCAACCAACAACCTTTGGAGTAAATCACGCAAGACCTCAAAATATTTTCCAAGGTTTGAATGGTTTACTCAACTTGCTCATCTGTTTGGGGGTGGAAGGCGGTGCTAAGATTTACTTGGGTACCTAAATACCTCTGAAAAGACTGCCAAAACTAAGAAGAGAACTAGGTACCTCGATCAGATATAACAGATACTAGAGCTCCATGAAATGAACTATTTCCTGAATGTACAACTTAGCATAATCATCTCCCAAATAATTAATCCTCATAAGCAGAAAGTGAGAAGACTTGGTCATCCTATCTACAATCACCAAAATTGAATTATATTTGTTTTAGGACCTCGAAAGACCTATAGTAAAGTCCATATTGATCATCTCCCATTTCCAAATAAGCAAGATATTTATTGGGAAGTGCCACCTGATCTCAAATTTTCCACCTTAACTTGTTATCAATTCAAACACTTAGCCACAAAGTTAGCAATATCTATTTTCATGTTATTCCACCAGCAAATAGCCTCAAGATCATGATACATTTTTTATAGCTAGGGTGAACAACATACCTGGAAGTGTGAGCTTCGTCAAGAATCCTATCCCTCAACCCATCCACATCTGGGACACATAAACAACCTTGATACTACAAAACCTCGTCACCTCTAATTTCAAATACCATTACTTTTTGTTGAGCATCATATTCCTTAGTTTGCATCAAAATTGGGTCCCTGGATCCCTGATTTGTTTTTCCTTAGCCTCAGCACATAATGATGATTTAGCTACCTCTTATATGAACACTCCTCCATCCTCAAAATCAATAAGTAGAACCCCCAAATTTGCAAGCGAATGAATATCCTTCACCATGTTGATCTTTCCTTCCTCCACATGAGAAAGGCTTCCCATGGACAACCTGCTAAGGTCATCATCTACCACATTGGTCCTACCCGGGTGATAATGCAGGCTCATGACATAATTATTCACCAACACTAACCACCGCCTCTGCCTGAGATTAAGTTGCTTCTGTGCGAAAACATATTGTAGACTTTCATGATCAGTAAATATATCAACATGCACCCCATAAAAATACAACAACAACAATAGCAAACCCAGTATATTCCTACCTAGTAGGGTCTTGAGAGGGTAAAATATAAGTAGTCCATACCACTACCTCCAGGGAAGTAGAGAGGCGGCTTTCGATAGACCCCCAGCTCAAGATAAAAGGACAAAGGACAAAAACATCAAAAACGTGTAACAAGCATAAAATAACACAATAATAAAGTACATAAACATACATTGGACCACCCTCCCCTACCCCTATACCTACCAACTAAGATACACCAAACCCTCCTAATTATAGACTACTACTTGACCACCCACCTTAGCTCTCTACCCTAATGCTTTTCCTCTATACTTTTCTATTAAGGGTAATGTCCTCAAAAAGCTATAACTGCTCTATTTCACGTCTAATTACTTCTCGCTAGTACATCTTCGGTGTACCTCTCCCCTACTTGAAACCATCCAAGGACAACCTCTCACACCTACGAACGGAGGCATCCGTGCACTTACTCATCATATGACCAAACCATCTCAACCTCATTTCCCATATTTTATCTTCCACGAATACCACTCCCACCTTCTCTCAAATAATTACATTCCTAACCATGTCATACCTCGTGAATCCATACATCCAACGTAGCATCATCATTACCACCACTTTCAAATTTTAGACATGAGAGTTCTAAATAGGACAACATTCCGCCCTACACAACATAGCCAGTAGCATCGCTGTTTTATGGAATTTCCCTTTGAGATTGAGGGGCACCTTCTTATCACATAAAATTTATGAAGCAAGCCTCTATTTCTCCCTGAATCATAGACCCAAGATACCTAAAACCATCCCTCTAACAAACTACCTACGAATCCAACTTCAGTACCTCCTCTTCCACTCACCTCGAGTCACTAAACTTGCACTCCAAGTACTCTGTCTTAGTCCTACTTATTTTGAATCCTTTAGATTCCAAGGTTTGTCTCCAAACCTCCAACTTATCATTAACACATCGATGCAACTCATCAATCAATACTACATCATCTACAAAAATCATACACCAAGGCACCTCTCTTTGAATACTCTACGTCCACACATCCATCACCAAGATGAATAAAAATGGACTAAGAGTTGATCCCTGGTGCAATACTGTCAAGATCAGAAAATGCTCAAAATTTTCTCCCACCGTCCTTACTCGGGTATTTACCCCTTCATACATGTCCTTAATCTATCGTATGTATGCCACTAGTACCCCCTTTGCATCCAAGCATTTCCAAAGAACCTCTCTAGGGATTTTGTCATACGCCTTCTCCAAGTCGATAAACACCATGTGAAGATCCCTCTTCGTCTCTCAATACTACTCTACCAGCCTCTGTACAAGGTTAATTTCCTCCGTCGTTGAGCAACCAGGCATAAATCCAAATTGATTCTCCAAAATAAATACTACCTTCCTCAACCTCAGCTCTGCCACCCTCTCCTAAATCTTTATTGTGTGACTCAACAACTTAATACCATGGTAGTTGTTGTAACTCTAAATGTCACTTTTGTTCTTATATAAAGGAATCATCATGCTCTATCTCCATGCTAGAGGGATCTTAGCAGACTTTAAAATTTTGTTAAACAAAACACCCCTTTACAGTGCGGTTAATGGTGCCTAATAGTTAGTTCAAAAACTACCATCTCTAACACTAGATCACGGGTGGGATAGTTTTTCTAATGCACCTTTAACTGCCTAGATACATAAGCCACCACTTTACCATGCAGAATAACTACACACCCAATTCCTACCTAGGATGCTTCACTGTAAACTATAAATACCTCTGTACCCTCAGGAAGGGTCCAAATTTGTACAGTAGTCAACTTATCTTTTAGTTTCTAAAAACTATTCTCACAAGAATAAGACCACAAGAATTTCACCCTTTTCTGAGTTAATCTAGTAAGTGGAGAAGCTATGGATGAAAAACTCTTTACAAATCTTCTTTAATAACCTTCCACACCTAAGAAGCTCTGAATGTCAGTTGGATTCTTGCGTCTGGTCCATTTTCTCACTACCTCAATCTTTTGTGTGTCAACGTTAATTCTCTCACAAGAAACAATATGCCCCAAAAAAGCAATAGCACTAAGACAGAATTCATACTTGGAAGACTTTACATACAACTCATGATCCTTAAGAGTCTGATAGATGATTCTGAGGTAATTAGCATAGTCCTCCCCACTCTTAGAGTAAATCAATATATAATCAATAAATACTATGATGAATAGATCTAAAAACTGGTAAATCTCCTTATTTAGTAGGTCCATAAATGTTGTGAGGGAATTAGTCAGTCCAAAGGACAAAACTAAGAATTCATAATGACCATATCATGTCTGAAAAGTCATTTTAGGAATGTCGGCCTTTCTAACATTCAACTGATGGTACCCTGAATGAAGGTCTATTTGTGAAAAATATTTGGTACCATGGAGTTGGTTGAAGAGATCATCGATTATGGGAAGAGGGTACTTATTTTGAACTATGACTTTGTTCGGCTAACGGTAACCTATACACATGCGGAGGGAGCCATCTTTCTTATGCATGAAGAGTATTAGAGCACCCCAAAGGGAGACATTAGGACAAATAAAGCCTTTGTAAATAAGTTCTTTCACTTATTTTGTAAAATCTTTCAATTTTGTAGGAGCCATTCTGTATAGCAGAATAAAGAATTCTGGTGGTATCCAGGGCGGTCATCTGGAAAGACTTTTGGGAATTCATTAACTATAGGAATAGATTAGAGGGAAGGACTTTAGGTTCTTGAATTTTTTACCCAAACAAGATGACACAAACAACCATTAGATATGAGCTTATTGGACTAAGATAAGATATGAATTTTTCTCTAGGTGCAAGAGAATATTCGTCCCACTCTATCACTGACTCATTAGAAAAAGAGTAGTTGACCTTTTGGGTTCTATAGTATTATGTAGCATGACATGAATGGATCCAATTGATTCCTATAATAGTAGCAAAATCAATCATGTCTTGTTCTACAAGATTGACCACAGTATCTTGATGAAGATTAGACACCACACAGATTCTATAAACTCTCCCAGCCAGAATTGAATCACTAACCAAAGTGGAAATAGAAAAGGGTTCTTCGATATTTTCAGGCTTAAAACCAAAACTAACTACCACATGAGGGGTCAAATAAGATAAGGAAGACCCAGGATCAAATAAGACATACATATCACAGGAGAAAATCTGTATCATATCCGTAACAACATATGGTGAATCCTCTAATTCTTGGTGGATAGACAAAGAATATAACTAGTTCTCACTACCTCCAGTAGAAAAAATAGTACCCTTAGTTAGAGGGGCTGTAGAATTAGTTTGGGACTTCAGATCTCAAATATCTTATCTAGTTGAGGGGTAGTCCCTCTGAATATGACCATGCCAACCACATACCTAACACACTTTATCACTGAAAAACCATCTCTCTGGATGATTCCTTCAACAATTACCGCATCGAGGATATGACCTAACAAGCTGAGTCACACTTCCATAAGACTTAGTACCCTGAACTCTAGGCCAATATCCTGACTGGAACCACTACTCACTCAAAGTCCTAGGTGCAGGTGCACTAGGTGAGGACTAAGTATTGCTCAAAAATTTCTTCTTGGACAATTTTTTACCCTAATTATAACCTTGCTGATGACTGATATTTGATCTGTAGACCTAGCTCTCTTAGCTTGCCTCTCCCATTCCCTTACCTCTGCCTACCTCTTTTTGTCCTCTTCTACCTATTATATATGCACTAATAACCTAGAGAGATACATGTCTTTGTTCAACATTTCCTCTTACGTTCTAATACTAGGTCATCTGAGAGATCAAATATGAAATTCCTTATGCAATCTCTTGTAATGCCCACCAACTCTGGAGCATAATGGGACAGCTGGGTAAACATCAATGTATATTCTTTCACACTCAACTTTCCTTGATTAGGACTGATACAATAAAAAAAATAAGATTCTTGCGGGACATAGGAATTGAAGCATTCTCCACCTCAAATGAAATGTCTAATAGCCCTTAAATTTAGTGATGCTTCTCAACTATTCTTTCAGCTATAAATACCACACTTTATCATTTCAATCATACAATTCCCCCTAAAAAATATATAAGTATAAGAGCTTGAATCTAACAATATATTTTTTCCACGTTGAAGCCTATGTAATACCTCGAGTATTCATGTCATAAATCTATCAAACCATATCCCATGAAGTTAGATTTCAAATGCCGCAAGTCTCACATCGATCAAATTCATGGCAAAAAGTCATATAATTTTCCCTTTGATGTGTCAATCAGCTGCTAGTGCTTACAACTTACGTGACGACCTATAATCAGACCTTACGAGTCATTAATAATAATTGTAGTCGCAATAGTTCTCAGCCAATAATCCATCCTAGTGGTTATGAGTCTAGCATACGACTCATATCTGAACATTATGAAAACTCTAGCCAAATCAGTAAAAGATCCAAGAATTAAGCCTTATGATTTTGTAATTTTACAAAGGACATTGTGTAATACCCCATGTTTTTAACGCTCTGGTAATGCCTTATAAATGAACCTTAGGACCCCTATATAGATGTAAAACATATTTAGTTGTTGTAGTTTGTGTTGGGGTGTTTTTTGACTTTGTAATATGGTGTGTGTTGCCAAATGGACCATCCAAAAAGGATCAGGACCATGGAGGGATCCGAAAACACCACTAGAATGGGTTGGACTTGGTTGTGCGCCTCCAACCCTGAGGCTGTCTTTGGGTGTGCGCCACTAAGCAAAAGAAAAGTGTGAAAAATTGCTCTATTTTGATTTAATTTAAGGGCTTTGAGGTTTTTTCACACCCCTAAACAATTTCTAATAATTATTAAATGAACTAAGGGGTATTAAAACACTTTGTTTACACTCGCTTAACACCAAACTCCCAATACATAATTTAAAACCTTTCCCTTCTTACCAAGAACATAATTCAAGTTTCTTCCCTCAAGAACTCAAGAACTTAAGGTCCAATTTAAAGTATTCTTTAAGAATTCATCCAATTGAGATATATGGGGTATTCATCAATGGGTTCTTTCTACCCTCTAAGCCCTAAAACCTTTTTTTTGATTCAGGTATGAATTTTACTCTAATTATGATCAACTTCCATGTAAATTATGAAATTTATGAATGTTTTCTCATTAGTTTTACATTCAAGCCATGCTAATAGTTTCATCCCACGTGAATAATGCTTCTACCTGCTTGGAGTTCCAAAAGTCTAGGTCATGATTAGTTGGAATCATTTTAGATTCTTGAATTATTCTTCAAATATGATAAACAGGATATTATGCCAAGTTTAACTCATTCTCATATTTACATTTATGTAATTCATTAAGTTATTTAAATGTCTTATGTTTTAGGTCTTTGCATTATTACTTTATGTCAATGTTGTAAGTTTCTTAGCAGATTTATAATTATTCAGTGTTGGCGGGTTATGAACACCCGATACCTATATCTTTCCTTGCGTTTTAGACTGGTCAAGTAGTGATCAGTCCATTCATGATGTCATTGTCATACTCAGTTTGTTATGATTATGTTGAGCACTACCAATTAAGATATTCAGCTGACCTTAGTTAGAAATAGTATCAGTTACGTTGGGATTAGGATTTAGCAGCAAGTTAACCCCGATATGGGGGCTAACCTACCAGTTGAGAATGTGAACTTTAGTAGCAGTCCCTGAGTTTTAACATATCCAGTGTAGGTATGAGAGGTCTTACTGCCAATAGAAGTGTGACACTCTTTTAGGGGCACCTTCTAGTAGAGGGTGATTCCCTCATCCTTCCAGACATTAGTCTTGTTGATCCATATAGTCATCCAGTGTTAGTACCCATAGCAAGGTACTGAAATAATTTCAACTAGGATTACAGGTTTGTAACATCCCGAGAGTACACCCTAAGAGTCAGACGGTGATTATAACCTCGAAGGACCACAAGCAAACCCATGAATGGTCCTATTGTGAGCACTAAATATAATACTGGAATATCTATAAGGAAGAAATCTAAAAATTCCATAAGGTCCATAAAAACTTAAATAATAACTGAGTACAACTGATATTAATATCTAAAACCTGAATAAATGACTATGCTAGTTTGAGAGCTTCTAATAGTCTTAATATGGAGTTGATGGGACAAACCCCAACTAACTCCAACTTAAATAACTACTGACCTACTGGAATACTAAAAAAAATAAACTTTTTCCACAAAATATAAGGACTCATCACTATAACTACTGTTGGTAGCTTGAGCTGCTAAGTACGGTCAGGAACCGAAGCATACGAACCTATGATATAAGACATTATAGCGAAAAAGAAAGTATGTGATCAGTACGTGGAATATACTGGTATGATAAGTGAGGTAAGGCTAATATACATAGGTTCATATGGATGAGATGATAACTAAATGAATGGACATCATGAAGTAACTGGATGAGAGTACATGCAAAACTATAACTACTAAACATACTGAACATGCAATACTGCACATATCGGTATACATTGTGTATTTGAGATTATACTAAAACTGAATACAGAATTTTGATGACTGAGTAATTGATAATTGGTAGCCATAGTTCTGTAGAATTGATTTAGTTCTTTACTACATACTGAGACTGAAACTGTAACTGTGGAAGTGTTTATCTAACCAACATACCCCAATATAAATTGATTTAGGATCCAATCCATGACCCATTTCAAAGGGTGTTAACACCTTGCCACAGGATACTTACGGCTCTGTCAACCCTAATCTGGCAGGAAGATTCATGAAATATATATATATGATTGCGTCAATACTAGTCTGGCAGGAGGATGACTTACCCAACGCTGGCTACATAGTTCTTTAACTTAGGAATTGCTACCAAGGGTCAAACCCTAACTGGTAGGAATGCCCCATCCCTATGTTCCCTCGGTGCTATATCCTACTCTCAACTGAAAGACAATGATTACTAGACTGTACTAAGCTTGACTGAACTGACCCTGATCATGTTGACTGACGGAACTGGACTGAATTCACTGATTTTTGTTAACTGATTAAGTACTACAAATCTTGACCTTTAATGGGACAATTCTATAACTACTACAAATAAGTAAAAAGCTAGATTTTGGGTAATAAATACCCCTAGGTATCGATAGCATAATGATAAACTAATATCACAACTTCAGTAAGACAACAATAGGTTACCATGCATAATTTACAAATGTGAATATTTTATCAAAAACTTTAAACCCTTGCAAATTCAAGGGTTTTGACATGAGAGATTAATAATTCAAAGTACATGCTAACTAAATTCCATGAAACTCATAAAAGATCTTAACTTTAAACCCATACTATAACACAAACATGAGCAAAATTCAATTCATAACATGGGAATCATAATTCAAGTTTTAAAAAGGATTCTTAAAATCCAATGGTGAAATAGACCCATGGATGAGCATCTAATATTCCTTGATTGTTGAACTCATTTGAATTGTTGGTGAATTCTTAAAACTTGGACTTGAATTGAAAGAACCTAGGGTTTTGTTCTTGAGAGGTTTTGAGAAGAATGAATGTATTTTTCCATTTTGGAATCTTAATTTTGTGTTTTGGCTAAATTGGGTTATGGGAAATGACCTAATTCCCCTTGGAAAGTCATAATTAAATGAGCAAAATATGCCCAGCAATACGACAGGCGACACGCCGTGTCAATGGTGTTGATGTAATTGACGAAGTATCGTGTTGATGTTATTGATGAACCATATCGATGTTGTTGATGCACCGCATTGATGTTGTCGATGCGATAGCCAATGCGAAGTGTCGAGTTCGTGTTGGCTTGCTATTTTGGTCATCCAAACATGACTCAAATGATGTCCGAAAATTCCAAAACTCACCCAAGATAACCTATTGACACCCCTGATCATGAATCAAATTAAAAATCGACATTCTAAGGTCGTAAGTATCAAAAATAAGATCGTAAGTATAAAAAATAAGATCATCCAATTACGAAGGCTAAAAATGATTCTAAGTCTTAACATTTAGCTAAATTTTTTGAAGTTTGGGACCCCTTATTACTAGATATATGGGACTAGATTGACCTAGAACTTTTATGGGGTCTTACAATATCTCCCTCTTTGGAACATTCGTCCTCAAATAAGATTGATTGAACTAAGAGAAACTAAGGAATTATACTTACACTGGCATGCATAAATGAAGTATGAATGAATTTTAGAGACCTGACACATGACTGAACTATTTCCTGAATGCATGAATGATATAATAATGTTAATCAGCTGTAACTGAGTATGAAATCTAGTCAATCTAAGGAAGGTTGTTACCTTAGGCTGAGTCTAAGTTTGCAGATAAGAGGTTAGGATACTTGGTTTGAATGTCTGCCTCTGCTTCCCAAGTAGCTCCCCCAACAGATTGATTTCTCCAAAGAACTTTGACTAAAGGAACTTCTTTGTTCCTTACACATCGAATCTTATGATCAAGGATTTTGTCTGGGACTTCCTCATAAGAGCGACTATTTTGAACATCTACACTCTCTATAGGGACTACAACTGCTGGTCACCAATGCACTTGTTTAGCAAGTAGATGTGAAACACTGGGTGCACTAATGCTAAGTCTGCAGGTAACTCAAGCTCATAAGCTATCTTACCAAAATGACTCAAAATCTTATAAGGACCAATATATTGGGGACAAAGCTTCCCCTTCTTACAAAATCTCTTCACCCCTTCATGGTGGTGATTTTCAAATACACATAATCACCAATATCAAATTAAATATCTTTTTTTCCTATATGTTCATAAGATTTCTGTTGGCTCTGGGATATCTTAAGCCTCTCCCTGATCAACTGTACTTTCTCTAAGGCATCAAACACCAAGTCAGGCCCCACTACCATGGCCTCACATACTTCAAACCAACCAATGGGAGATCTATATTTTATCCCATTAAAAGCCTCAAATGGAGCCATTTAGATACTGGAATGATAGCTGTTATTATATGTGAAGTCAATCAAAGGTAAGTGATCATCCCAACTTCCCTTAAAGTCAACGACTTATGTTCTTAAATATCTTCTAAAGTCTAAATGGTCCTTTTTACTAGACCATCTGTGTGCGTGTGAAAGGTTGTACTGAGGTGTACTTGGGTACCAAGACCCTTTTGGAAGGCTTTCCAAAAGTTAGAGGTGAACTATGTACCTCTATATGAAATGATGGACAATGAGACACAATGTAACCTAACTAACTCTCTGATATAGAGCCTTGCATAATCCTCGTCTAAATAAGAAGTATGATCTGGCAAGAAATGTACTGATTTAGTCATCCTATCCATAATAACCCAAATTGAATCACGCTGAAGAAGAGTACGAGGAAAATCTCTTATGAAATCCATGTTCACTTCCTCCCACTTCCAAGAAGAAATACTAAACTCTTGCATAGACCCACTAGGCTTCTGATGTTCAATGTTAACCTGCTGACATGTGGAGCACTTAGCTAAAAACTCTGAAATATCCCTCTTCATCCCACTCTACCAATAGACTTCCTTCATGTCGCGGTATATCTTAGTGGCCCCTGTATGAATAGAGAAATGTGCACTATTCTTTTTTTCAAGAATTCATCATCTCACACCATCCACACTTGGCATTCATAGCCTACCATCGCAACGCAACACACCATAAATTGGGATCACTGTGTTGTTTTTCTTTCACCTCATAAACTAAAGAAGACTTCGAACTATTCTGCACGCACACACTTTCATTACCCAAATCAACCAAACGGACACCTAGTCTGAAAAACTGATAAACTTCATGAATGAAAATCTTTTTATCATCCTCAACGTGGGCAGCACTGCCTATGGACAACCTACTGAGGACATTTTCTACTATATTGGCCTTGCCCGAATGATACAGAACACTCATATCATTGTCTTTAAACAACTCTAACCACTTTATCTAATACAAGTTCATGTCTTTCTGCAAAAATACATATTATAGGCTTTTGTGGTTTGTGAATACATCAACATGCACCCGATAAAAATAGTGCCTCTAAATCTTTAAGGCAAGCACAACAACTGCTAATTCAAGATCATTGGTAGGATAATTCTTTTCATAGGGCTTAAGTTGTCTAGAGACATAGGCCATAACCTTATCCCTCTGCATCAAAACACAGCCCAAGAAAATTGGAAGCACCACAATATACAACAAATCCATTTGAACTGTCTGGCAAAGTCAAAATTGGGGCTGTAGTAAGTCAATTCTTAAACTCCTGAAAACTCTTTTACAAGAATCTGACCAGTGAAATTTAACTTTCTTTTGAGTCAATCTGTACATGGGGGATGGAATAGATGAAAATTCTTCAACAAACCATTGATAATAGCTAGCAAAACCTATGAAACTCCTAATATTTGATGAAGAGATGGGTTGGGGCTAGTTTCACACTGCTTCGGTGTTTTAAGTATCAATGGTAATGCAATCACTTACAACTATGTGAGTAAGGAAAGCTACTGACCTTAGCCAAAATGTGCATTTATTAAATTTTCCAAACAACTAATGGGCTCTAAGAGTCTACAATACTATTTTGAGATAGTTTGCATGGTCATTTTCACTGAGGGAGTAGACAAAAATGTCATCAATGAAGACTATGACAAACATGTCCAAGTACTTCTTGAACACGAAGTTCATCAAGTCCATGAAAGTTGTTGGGGCATTAGTAGGACTAAATGACATAAGTAGAAACTTGAAGTGACTATACCAGGTTCTAAAAGTTGTTTATGGAATGTCATATTCTCTGACTCTGAGCTGATGATAGCCAGATCTGAGATCTATCTTACAAAAGTAACTGGCACCCTGAAGTTGGTCAAACAAGTCATCGATTCTAGTTAGTGGTCACTTAGTTTAGACAATGACTTTTTTCAACTGACGGTAGTCTATACACATTGTAAGAGAACCGTATTTCTTTTGCACGAATAAAATTGGTGCACCCCAAGGAGATATCCTGGGCCTAATAAAACCTTTGTCAGACCGGTCCATCAAATGTTCTTTCAACTCATTAAGTTTAGTTAGATCCATTCTGTATGGCAGAATAGAGATAGGCTGAGTATTCAGAAGAAGGTCTATTCCGAAGTCAATTTCCCTTTAAGGAGGAACTCTGGGAAGATCTTTCGGAAGAACATTTGTAAATTCACTTGCGATTAGAACTGACTCAAGTTTAGGACTCTCAAAACTAAAGTCTTTGACTCACACCAAATGATAGACACACCTTTTTGATATATTTTTTCTTGCGCTAAGGTATGAAACAAGTTGACCCTTAGGTGTTGTGGTACTACCCCTCTATTCTAGGATAGGGTCATTTGGAAATTGAAAATAGACTACTCTATTTCTACAATCAACTGAGGCATAGCATGAATAGAGCAAATCCATTCTTAGAATGACATCAAAATTTGTCATCTCTAACTCTACATGGTCTACTAAAGTAACTTTCTGAGACATCATTACGAGAAATTTCCAGTATACTTGCTTTGATTGCTAGACTTACCCACTCGGGTAGAGACTAAGAAAGGCTCTCCTAGGATCTCGGGACTGACTCCACAGTTGATAGCTATATAAATAGTTACAAAGGACGAAAAATCTCTTGTATTTAACAAACCATAAACATGTAAATGGTAAACTTATAAAGCACCACTGACCACATCAAGGGAACTTTCCCAATCCTGTTGGGACTGAAGTGTATAGAGCCTATTTGGGCGCTGTCCACTGGTGGAACTGGAAATGACACCTTGCTGAGATGGGTGATTGGACTAAACTAGGGGAGAGTTAGGCTAACTCTATGAACCCACCTGAGGACATTCTATGATTCTATGACATAGCTCACTATACACGAAACACATATCACTGCCAGCCCTATAGATACCCTGATGATTTTTTCCATACTTCTAACAAAGAGGATTTGTTTAGGAACTTTTCACACTAACCTGAGATTTAGAGCATGACGCCCTATCCTTATTACCATTTCTGAATTTAGGCACCAGAGCACTGGATGAGGAATAAGCTGGGGCTGAGGATTTTACGCAAAACTGAGGATGCCACCTTCTGACTTAGGCTGAGAAAAACTAAAGCTACCTGTTCTAGGTCTCTTATTCTCCCTTTCTTTCTCCTAAATCTTTTGTTCCTCAATCTATTAAGCATGGACAATCAACCTAGCCAAGTTCATCTTCTTAATCAGCATACGGTCTTACACTCTTTGACCACACTATCCAACACACTAGATATGAAATTGCTAATCATAGACTTTCTATCAACAACTACATAAGGCGTATACTTAGCTAACTGAGTAAACTTAAGGGAATACTCTTTTACTCTTATATTTCCCTACTTCAGATTGATGAACTCTAACACCTTGGCCTCCCCCAACTCTAATAGAAAGAACCTATCTAAAAAGGTAGTAGCAAACTCCTCCCATTCTATAGGCCCTATATCTATATCCCTATCCATCTTCCACTGCTTAAAACATGTATGAGCCATATCCTACAACTGATAGGCAGCTAAATCAGCACTCTCACTAGTGGTTACCCCCATAATGTATGTTAATTTCTGCACCATGTCAAGGAATTTCTATGGATTCTCTTAAGAATTAAAAATAAATATTTACAAGTTTAAATTCAAGTAAGTAGGCTCAAATTTCAAACCAACTCAATACGCCAAATTGTTCCCCGACAACGGCATAATTTTTTATAACACTTAACTTGCACGTCAATTTAGTGCAAGGTGATCGTCATCAATATATTTATCCAACTTTAGAGTCGGGGCCGAATCCACAGGGAATAATATAGGTGGCGATTAACCTAGTTTGAAACTAAAGCTACAAGTTAAATTCAAATAAATGATACAAAAAGATAAAATGGGGGGTTTAGGTTTAACAAGATGTTGTTTTTCACTTTACTTTTGGTGTTTGGAAATCAAGAGTTTATGAAATGACCAACATTATGTTCACTAGGGCTTTCGATACTTAACAGATGCTAAAAATGGTTCAAGATTCTTATGGTTGGTAGGATAACAAGCTATCTTTATTGATGTTATGCTTAAATGCCTCTCAACCTACTTAAGTGTTTAATTTCCTAATCCTCTCGGACTTTGGGAATTTTTATTTACCACCCAAATTTTACCTCAGGTTAACCAACCTTGTTACAGCATTGATTTCTAAACGAAGTATTTCTGAGTCCCTGTTGATAATTCAATGCCTACTATATTTGATTTCCTTATCAAGCCAATTCAAACAGGTGTGTCTATTGTTTGTAACCAATAGACGTTAATTAAAACTTCAAAATTATTAAGAAATCCTACCACCTTTTAAATTTTGAATACTTAGCACCTCATCAAGACCTAACCCTAGATCACCCTAGATCCCATAACTCAAGTTAATGGTGTTTAGCCACTCATGATTTAATGAACGAAACATATTATTAAATTCATGATTTGAAAGATAAACTTACAGACATGAATAATAACTAGTGAGTCACAGCTTAGAACACCAAGGAAAACCCCAAAATACTAATAATAATCTCTCAAAACTAGTTGTGTTGTTAAAGTCAAGATGTAAAGAGAGAAAATATGAAAATATGTTGTCCAATACTCAAGTTGTCGACCTTTTGTAGAATAATAATAATAATGTCTAGAAAATACTAAACCAATGCTTTAAATACCAAGAGCTAATTATGGAAACAAATTCAAGATAACAGTTGTTTCTTAGAATAGACGACGATGAGTTATGACGCTTTATCAGTATCCTGAAGACTTATCAGGAATATCGTTAGGTCCTCTTGACATTTGGACAAGTTTTGTCTTAGTTTGACCGCGACTGTTGACGTCTTATCAGGTTTGTGATGACTTAGCAGTAATGTCGTCACACTTCTACTCCAATTCTCATGTTCTGCCTAAGCTTGATGATGAACTTGATAGCTTATCACACTCCTGACGGCTTATCATAAAATATCATCACATATCTAAGCTGGCTCTCAGTTTTAGTCTAGCCTGACGATAACTCTGATAGCCTATCACATGGTCGACGACTTATTAGAAATGTCATCAGCCACATTATTTTTTAGGTTCAACTCTTTTATTCCAGATTCAACTCTTTTTATTCCCATTTGCCTTAGGTTTATTTGCATCATTATTTTAACTGGAATATCAAAGTAAAACAATCAAAAAGAATAGAAGTTGTTTAAGACTTCAAAATTATTTCTCGTTAAAAGCCTCAAATGTGTTAGCATCATCTCATACATCATATACACCCCCATCTACTTAGTACATCCTCAAAGTACTGATCCACATATACGTCTGTGTGCTGTATTATCTCATAATATAGGTTAAGGTGCTCAGTCTCAGCAATGACAAGGATCTTCAAGTACCTTTATCTACATGTCAATAGTTTGTGAATCCTCATGGTTCAACGACCTAAGCACTTAACTTCAGTCTTTATAGTAGTTGATTATTTCTTTTCAGTCTAGTTGATTCAGTTGGGGGTTTGTCCTAATGACTCTCTAGTTCTTAGTAAGTAGAGGCTTGTAAGACTATCAGGTCAAGTTTTAATCTAAATTTCCTATATTTGGTATACAGACATTTGTTTTCAATGATTTTAGTTCTATTTTGATATAATATAACATTTATTTTTTGGATATTCATCCTAAAGTAGGTGGTAAAAGTAGTAATAGGCTCAAAGGGTTAGCTTGGGGAAACTTGTAGCCTTATGCACCGTGTGACATTTCGGGGTGAGATTTTAGGGAATTACAAAGGGTTGATGGACAATGGTTTATATGGGAGAAAGTAAATGTTCCGTATTAGGAAAAGATCACTATATATTATTTCTATGTAAGGCTATAAGTTTGAAGTATGATTAAGGAAAAGATTTTTATATATGTCATGGTTAGTTTAAATTTTGTGTCTATTTTATTGGGGATAGTACATGAAAGTTGTTATTGATAGAGGTATATAAAATATGGGAAAAAATTCCTAGGTTTGTTGTTTGCTTAAAAGTTAATATATGGTTATAATGATAGGCTTGAATGTCATGTTGATATATAAGTGTAGGGGTGCATTGTGCGTTAGTAAATTCCTAGTAGATGGTTCAATTTAGTTGTTGAAGTGGTAAGAAAAATTATACTTGAGACAAGAGTTTTGAAAACACATAGGATATTGAATATACGGTTTAGACTATTAATACGGTGTTATATGTTGCACTTTGTAATTTTGAGTTAGGATTGATCATGGCGAGAGTTCATAGTTCAACTCAGACTTTGGCTAGAGTAGTTATATGTACCCATGTAAGAATTATAAGTCGAATCAAATGAATATGGTATTTAAGGGGAAAAGTACAGTTTAGGGAGTAATTGAGAAATGTGGTTAATCTTGAATGTTAGCAATTACATTGCCCAAGGCATAGTAATTCTATCCTAGCTTATATTTTATTGGCCTATATTCCATGTTATAGAATTTGTAGCCATATTGAGATTCCTTGCTCATATATTTCACTCAGATCATGCGCAAGAATTCTTTGATCCCTAATGTTATTAGAACTTCATGACAAAGTGTTGGATAAATAGTCTATTTGAGTAGAAGCTTTAAGTATGATTCAATTCATATAGCTAGCAATTCAGTTAGCAATTAGACAAGATAAGCTCTTATAGTTTTCCTAATTTCCATCTAGTCTTACTATCCAAAGTTTCATGGATATTTCTATTCCATGAGGTAATTTATTCACATTCATGTAAATTGCTAATTCAGTTGAGTCTATACTTCTAGTGCTAACCATAAATATACCTAGATTCAGAAATCGATATTATGTTAGGTATCCAACTTCAAAATTCAACCAAATAGTACTAGTGGGTTCCCTGATTTTATAGATATCACAACATGCATTCATGAATTCATCTCAGTCCATGCATCGTGCATCAAATTTAGATTCAAATATTAAATCATGATTCAGCTCGTAAGTGTACAGTACATCATCTCAGCCTTTCCAAAGTATTTAATCCAAGTCTGTATCATTCAGGGAAGAATGATCCCAATTGGGAGATATTGTAATACCCCGAGTTTTCATGTTCTATATCTCTTAAAAAATAACCCATGAAGTTATATTTCCAATGTTGCAAGTCTTTTATTGATATGATATCATGGCAAGAAGTCATACAATTTTCCCTATAAGTGTCAATCAGCTGCCGGTGCTTACGACTCATGTGACGACCCATAATAAAACCTTACGAGTCATTAAGAGTAATCATAGTCACAATAGTTCACAGCCAAGAATCTATTCTAGTGGTTATGAGTCTAGAATATAACTCGTATCTAGATATTATGAGTTGTTATGACGACTCACAGCCTAACCAGTAAAGGATCCATGAATCAAGCTTCATATTTTAGTAGTTTAAAAAGTGACTTACTGAAATACTCTGTGCTTTTAACGCTCTAGTAATGCCTTAAAAATGATCCTTCGTACCTTTATATCGATGGTACACCATATTTAGTTATTTTAGGTCATGTTGGAGGTGTTTATGGATATTGTAATTTGGTGTGCATCACCAAATGGACCCTCCGCAAAGGCTTGGTGTCACGGAGGTATCAATAAATGCCACTGGAATGGGTTGACTTTGGCTATGCACCACCAACCCTGAGGTTGGATTTTTCTATGCACCGTAAGCCCTAGGTTGGATTTGGTCGTATGCCGCCAACCCTGAGGCTGGCTTTAGCTTTCGCCACCAAGCAAAAGCCAAAAGTCAAAATTTGCTTCATTTTAATTTAATTTAAGGGTGTTGAGTTTTATTCACACCCCTAAACCATTTATAATTATTCTTAAATGAATTAAGGGGCCTTAAAATGTGTTTTTTCCACTCCCTTAACCCAAAACGTCCAATACACGATTTAAAACCCTTTCCCTCTTCCCAAGAACAAAATTTAATATTATTCCCTCAAGAACTCAAGAATTTAAGTTCCAATTTCAGCCTTCTTTAAGAATTCATCAAATTAAGGTATGTGGGGTATTCATCAATGGGTTCCTTCCACCCATTGAGCCCAAAAAAACCCTCTTTTTTATTCAAGTATGAATTTTACTCAAATTATGATCAACTTTAATGTAAATTATGAAATTTATCAATGTTTTCTCATTAGTTTTAAATTCAATCCATTGTAATAGTTTTATCCCATGTGAATCAAGTTCCTACCTTCTTGAAGTTCGAAAAAACTAGGTCATGCTTAGTTAGCATCATGTCAAGTTCTTGAATTATGCTTTAAACTCAATAAACATTATATTATCTAAAGGTTAACTCATTCTCATTTTTACATTCATGTAATTTATCAGGTTATTAAAATGTCTCAGGGTCTTCGAATTGCTACTTTATGTCACTATTATAAGTGTTATTGAAAGATTTTATAATCATTCATTGCTGACAGGTTATGAACACTTGATACCTATATGTTCACTTATAATTTTGACTTGTCAAGTAGTAAGTTAGTCCATTCCTGATGTCATTGTCATACTCAGTTTGTTATGATCAAGTTGAGCACTATCAATTGAGATCTTCAGTTGACCTTAGTCAGAAATTATGTCAATTTAGTTGGGGGAAAGATTTAGCACCAAGTGAACCCAAGGATGGGGGCTCACTTACCAGTAGAGGGTGTGACCTTTAGTATTAGTCCCTAAGTTCTAGAACTATGTAGCCATCATACGTATAAGAGGTCTTCCTGCTAGTAAGCGTTGACACTATTTTAGGGGCACTTGCCAGTAGAGGGTGACTCTATAGTCCTTCAGGACATCAGCCTTGTGTATCCACATTGTTAGCAAATGTTAGTACCTATGGTAAAGTACTGACAACCTTCTATCTGAGGTTACAGGTTGGACCCTGATTAGCTCATGTATGGAGAAGTCAGTTACATGATAACTTTTATAGTTTCAGTCAATATTTAGTTTATCCCAGTTCAGGTTAGCTTGACCAAGAAGAAATATTTCAGTATTTATTAAGTTGGTTTTACAAATTACTTCAGTTATTCAGAAATTCAGATCATTTAAGTACATACTTTACTTTGTCTTGTATTCTTAGTTTTACATGTTCATGTTTTCATGCTCAATATCCATACATGATCCTCAATTTAATTTTATAGCATGTTCACCTTTACATGAAATTTACATATAGTATTCATGTTTAATACAGAGTTGTTTTCATCTCACGATTTATAAATCTTACTATGGTTTAAACTTTTCACGTAAAGTCATGTTTTAAATGTATGTTTCAACAAATAACTTATATCATCAGTTTTAAAGCGTGTTTTAAATATTTCCAAGATTTAGTGCATGTCCCCATATACTAAGTACATTCTAGAGTACTGACCATATATATGCATTTGTGGCTACATTCATTCATGATGTAGGTACCAGATGTAGTCAGCTACCTATACTCAGTATAGTAGAGGTTTCATAAATAGTCAGTCAGAGTCATGATATGGCATTCATGTTCATTCTTTAGTTTTATCATGTTATAAGTTTTATCAGTATTTCATTCATTCAGATTTTCTCCTGATTATGCTTCCGCTCAGCAATTTAACTTTTACTTACTTTATAGATTAGTTGCTTAAGCAGTATGCTAGTATATGGGTTAGCTTGGGATCACTATTATTCAACAGTGTTACGACTAGCGGTAGTCTCGGGTTGTGATAGCCTAACTCATAGTTAAAAAGGTGCTAGCATTAAGCTATGGGACTCAATACTCTACACCCCTCCAAGAATACTACTCCATCCTATCATTATCATCAAACAACCTCAGGACCTAATCATGGAGTACCTTTTACATAACACAATAGTTTGCGTATCTATCAATCAGAACATTAAAGCCTATCTTTACTACACCCACTTTATGAATCAACCCATCCAAAACCAAAAACCTTAACCAATATCACAAAGATTGCTACCACATCTCTCCTTCTTAACTATTTCACATAGTGAAATTTTGTCTCTCTTCCCTCTTCATCTATAACCTTAGCCCAAGTAGCCATAAAAAAATTTCAACATTAAAAAAACAACTACTCCTTATCTTAAACATTACAGTGCTTCTATATCCACTGCCATCCTAACATACGGAGGTTCACTGAGGGAAAAGAGTACAAGCATCAAGAATTAGAGTGATATAGCTCAATTACAATTCATATTTGTTGTATTACTCAAGGCGAGGCCTGCGAAATGAGATACTGTACAATAGGCACATAATACGTCATTGCAAGAAAATAGATCTAAAATATAGGGTTGTTCAGGCATGAAAATTACATAGCATGAGTTCTTCAGACTGGGCACAGTGAGAAACATGAGTGCATATATCTTGTGACGTATAACATAATGCCAAGATTTTTGTATTCTATAAATAAGACAAGGATCATCGCTTGAAGCTATTGCTTCTTATTCTAAGAACTAAGAATGGTCGTAGTTTGCATAGAAAGCATTACTTTGGGATAAGACATGACATAAAATGAGTTAGTAACACATAGAGAGTATAGTTTCTTAGAACTAAGCATAAAGTTAGACACAAGTTTATGTATTATGAGTATCATAACATAGAGATTGCGTACTTGGAAGCATGGATTTTTGTGAACCATTATTCCTTTTAGTTCAGGGGTTGGAGCATGGACATATTTTGCATAGAGAACTCAGAACTTAGCTGTAGGCATAATTTGAATACATAAGACATTGGTAGAATGCCCTCTTAAATAAACGTAGGACAAATTTGTTAGTGTAAGAATAAAGTAATCATGGTTTTTCCCTAAAACTTACCACCATGAGAAAATTCAAGATACACCTTAGTTCATAATCCCCCCCTTAGCTCAAAGGTCACCATCCTAGACCTGCAGAAATATCCTATTTTTAAATCTACAAGAAAACCAGTCAGAAAAGTAGGGTATCACCATACACATGAAACACCAAACTCCCCCTAATAAAGTATAATCTGAAGGCACTACTATTTCGAGGATACTACTATTAACTTTTGCTAGTATCTATTGCCATCACCCTATGTATCAACTCTCATGAGCATACACATCCACGCTTCTTAACACATAACAATCTATTCTCTATTTCTTAGTGTACTAGAATTAATCCTCCAATCACATTTTGTAATGACCCGAGACTAACCCCTAGTTGTTACACGGTGCCTACTATCTCGTGGGACCATAAGCAAACTCATGAGCTGGTATCTTCTGTGAGCACTGAATAATACTAAAATTAATCAAGAAAATAGGCTAAAATACTATAAGGTTCAAAACATTTGAAATACTGATAAATATAATTTCTATAAAATTAAATACTATCCAAAAATCTAGTCTAAAAAGCCTCTAACTAAATCTGTCTGAAATTGGTGTGCAAATCCCCTAACTAACTCCATCTACTGAACTAGTACATATACTGAGAATATGAAATAGTATAATGTCCTCGAATGGTGAGAACTCACTGCTAAATCTACTACTGCTGAATGAACCTGAATCTACTATTCATGATTGAGAACCTGAGTGTCCAAACCTATGATATAAAACATCATAGCAAAGAAAAGTATGTGTCAATACGTGGGAATGTACTAAGATGATAGATGAGGTAAGGCCTAATGCAAAGGTTCATATTCATGAACAATAACTGACTAAATGATATAGAATAACTGAGCATGAGATACATGGATAATATGAACTACGAAAAATACTGAGAATAAAATACTGTGCATTTATACATATGTTGTAATTGAGCTTTTCTAAAGCTAAGTACTAAATTTTAATAATTGAGTGGCTGATATCTAAGTTACTGATAACTGACTTATTGGTTATGAATTAATTGTGTCTGGTAGTCCTGATTTTCTAGAACTAAAGTGAGTTCCCTACTGAAGACTAAAACTAAAACTAAAACTATAGGAGGTAATCATCTAACCGACATGCCCCTTTCTAAATTGATTAGAGTCCAACCTGTAACCCCAACTGGAAGGATGATAATACTGTACCATGAGTACTAACACTAGAAAACCAAGATGCCAAGCATAACTGACGGGTGACACCTGGGCAGAGCCAACCCTAATCTAATGGGTGACCACTGGGAGGTAGTCAAGCCTATTCTAATAGGTGACTCCTCATCCTGTACTGGCTACACAGTTCTAGAGTATAGGTATTGCTAATAACAACTCTTCTAATATGATGGGCAAGTCATTATCCTTGATCTCGCTCGGTTTTGAATCCTACTCCCAATTAAAAGACACTGAACTGAGTATACTGGATTAGACTGGACTGAGATTAAGTTTATTGAGTTTTCCTAAGTATTGCAATTGACTGAGATCTACTGAGGTCTATAATGCACTGAGAGTACTACTGATTGTGACATGACTAATACTATCCTGTCACTGACACTTACTCTATGTAAACTTCTAAATTGTCGGGTATTAAATATCCCCAGGACTCGATCGTATGAAAAGTAAAGTAAAGCATCATCTTGAATAACATAACAATGTTCACTTGGTCATAATTCATTCATAGAGAAATTTCATCAAACACTTGTTATGCATTAACTTGAACATGGATGGAATCACATAGTAACATGTCATGCCTTCACTACTCAATTCACATAAGCATTTTATCAAACACTTGTAGGGCATAAGCTTGTACATGATTAAGATCTCATAATAACATCTCACGTTTCCTCTTTCTACTTTACATAGGCATTTTAGCAAATACATGGGGAGCATAAGTATTTCACATGATAATGGTCTCACATAAATATCATGAATACAATACCTAATCGCAAATTCAAGGGTTAACCATGTAACTACATAGTTCCACCTAAATACTATTCTATTTTCTTGAATCTTATCATAATCATGGATTGAAAACCAAATCAACATCGTAGATGCATTAATCACTTTATAAATTTAAGGGTCTATCAAGATAATCACATATTTATTATACATGCTATTTAATTTCATGAAACTTACATTTAAATCATGGATTGGAACCCAAATAATATTAAAAACATGAATTCAATCTAATTCAAACATGGAAAATATAAATACATCATTTTTCTACACTAAAAAGGGATTCTTGGACTTCATGGGTGAAAGGGACCTAAGAATCAACATCTAACATACCTTGATTTGTGATATTATTGAAGTTCTTGAAGGATTTTGTAACTCCCCAATTTTCTAAACCAAAAAGTTACACGGTTCTTATGACCCCGAAGGACCACAAGCTAACCCATGACTGATATCTGTACCTGTAACTGCATAATATACATATAAAATGCAGAAACATGAACAAAGAGGGCGTAAGGTTCAATCTTGAATAGTAAAAAATCTTAAATAAGGTGGTATCATAGTACTAAAACAAAATTGAAAATACTAAAGTCTAAATCTGAAAACTCTATAATCGTCTTAAAGCTTCTAAACTGTCTTAATAAGGAGTTGAAAGAACATGTCTCCAACTAACTCCTCAACCTAAAAATAAACTGAAATACTAGAATAATAAATGTAACAATGATGTCCTCGAAAGATGAGGACTCACTGGCTACTGAACTACTACTGCTGATATGGAATTTGTACCTCAGAACCTATGGTGCAACATAAAAAGAAAGCACCATAGCGCAAACACGTCAGTACAACTAAAGTACTGAGTATACGTGGGGGTAGGCTAAATGCATGGGGTATATATGAATGAACATACTGACTTATATGAACGTGAGAATACATACATACATACATACATACGTAACTGCTACTGAACTCGTGGAGATACGGACTACTTGAGTTTGAACTCTAACAATATGAGTTTCATGATACTGAGATACCGAATGGCTGATAACATGGATGACTATATCTAACAGTCCTGATTCCTGATTTCTACTTAGAAGACTGATAGTTAAACTATAACTGTAACTGTGATGATGGGAGGTAGTAACCTAACCGACATTCCCCGATACTGTACTGGTGGTGTCCAATCTTTGCCCTTATTGGAAGGGTGTCAATACCGTGCCACGAGTAGAGACCTCTACTATGGTCAAGCCTCTCTGACGGGTGACCCTGAACAGGAAATCAAGACTAAGGCAATATAATAGTCAAGTATAGCCTTAATATGACGGGCGACTCCTGTCCTGTGCTGGCTACATAGTTTTGGAGTACAAAGATTGTGGGTAACAGCTCTACATTTATAACGGGAAAAACCGCCATCCCTGCACTCGCTCGGTGCTAGTCCCTACTCCCAACTGAAAGACTCTAAAAAGATTAACAGCAATGAACTGACTAACTAAACTGAACTGATTTGTAAACTAATTAACTGAGTTGATAATATTTTATTAGCTGAACTAAGCTGAATTCACTGAGTTCTATTAACTGACGGAAAAGCTACTTGAGATCTGAGGTCTGACTGAGAGTACTAAAACTACTGGGACTACTGAACTACTAGCATTTCTGAGTTTTTCTTAGTCATGTGACTAACTGAAATATATGGAGCATAGCTTGACAGAGCATGTCTTGAAACATGATACTAGCTCTGGGTACACAGCTATAGTTTTCGGTAACAAGTACCCCCAGGACTCGATGGAAGGAAACTGACACACATGACGGACTTGATCATAAGAGTAGAGTCCATAATTCACAATTTCATAAGTAAGGATTTCGTAATAAGAATGATTTTCAACAAACTATCACATGATCGAGAATGCACACAACATGTATATACTTGCATGGCTTTAATAACGTGGTCATTCCATACCACAACAAAATCATGAGCATCTCATATAACAACTTCAATTCAAGACAATAGCATGGGGATCATGTTGAACTTAAACATAGAACCTGGAATAGTCATTTAGGACTTATTATGTCATAAAAGGATGATTTCTATTCCCTTAGGTATTTTCACAAACACCTTACATGCACATCTTAGGAATACGTGGATTCATCAAGATTACAAATATTCAACCACCAATTTCATATATTTATAAATTAAATACCACCATATCCTCACACAAAACATACAAAGATCCTATCTTAGGCATCATCAAACTCCAACCAAATGAACATCAACCACCAACAACATAAACATCATAATACATAATTTAGAAGATGGTTCTTGAGCTTCATGAATGTAAGGAGTCCATGATTCAACTCACGCATACCTTATAAGGAAGATTCTTGATTATTGACGAAGGAATTTCTTTGAAATTGGATCTTCAAGCTTAATTATGCAACCCTAGTTGTTTTTCTCTTTTAGTGCTCTTGGATGTTGAACTTAAGATTTTAGTAGGGTTGTAATGTAATTAGGAACTATATATTTTGTAGGGTTAAGTTTAGGGACGTGTAAGGAGTGTTAAGAGACTTAATTACCCTCAAAATAACTCAAAACGGACTGTTAAAGTCACTTGAAACCATAAGATATGCGCCAGATATGATATCGCCTAAATTTACATAGGCACCGCATATGATATCGCCTATATCTACAAAGGCGCCGCATATGCTATCTCCTATATTTACATAGGTGCCGCATAAGCTATCGCATATGCTTTCCAGGGGCCATGAGTGATTGGTTAGGCGACGCACTCTACTTCGCAAAGCCATTATCCTAGCTCGGGTGTCAGATTTTGATGTAATTGATATCACTGGAAAGATAATTTGATTCTCTATAATTTGGTGGGTACAAATATGCATAAATACCACATTAACATCTATTTATACTCGTTTAAATATGATCCTTACAAAATCAAACACTAAAACATGATGGATTCAAAAACTCTTAGCTTGTATTACCTTAAGTGACTCATATGAACAAGATTAATGGATCCTAAGCTATCTTATCGCTAGGATACTCATTGTAAGTCATGTACTCAAGTATGAATCACAAGATAGGAGATTTCATGTGTAGGAAAAATGGTTCATCTCCTAGCTTAGAAATATGCGGGGTATTCCAATATCTCCCCCTTGGGAACATTGTTCCTCGAATGGAAATTAACTGAGGCAGGAGAGATGATAAGATGTAGTACGTACAAGACATACACTACTGAAACATGGGTTCACGACTAACATGACTGAAAGTTGAGCACAATATACTGAATATGCATATCTGATGCATGGGAAGTTAATTTATGAATGTAAGACTAAGGATTCTAATAACGTGAGTTTTCTCAAAATGATAATTGATATCTGATGCACAACTGAAATGCTTAATCCATGCATATCTGATGCATAATTACATAACTGACATGTTATGCAAATATATGAGTGAAGATACTGATAAATAGTACTTTCTCCACTGAACACGCATATCTAATGCCTGAATATCTGGCTGAGCTGACTCTTGAAAGCTTGGCTGATTATGCTATGGCACTTGATAACTAATTTATAACGAAGCCATGAAAGCATCAAGAAAAGGTGGGGTATCTTCCCCTGGGGACACTATGTCCCTCTAGGAATGTTTACCTTGCAGAGATACTGGGGTGATGCACAGGGCATCTAAGAACTAGAATATAACTAAACATTGGAGAGTTGTGACTAATGCATGATGCATGAACTGAACTAGACCTGCTAATGTTACAGAATAACTCATGTGGAAACATAAGCTCAAACAAGTGCAAAATATCTAATAATGCATACAATGATCATGAAAAACTAGTAACGTACTCGAATCTAGGTTAGGGAAACTTTCTGGATCATGGTGAGTCTGGAGTGAATAGACTCGATTATGACGCTGACCACTATTGGTGCTAGGATTTGCAACCTGCTCACGCGAATATCTACCTTTCTGAGTTAACACTCTACACTCCTGTATTTTATGGCCTGGCTTTACCGTACCCAAAACATACCTGACAATTAGCTTTGCAACCACCTAGATGATTCTTTCCACACTCTCCACAAAGAGGATAAGTATGCTCACTTCTAACACTATTCTGGGCTTTGGAGCCTGGCTCCCCACCATGACTAACATCTCTAGAGTTAGGTATGGGCACACTAGCTGAAGATGGAACAGGGGCTAAATTTTTCTGACTATGGTGAGTATGATTACCACTCTGTGACCCAGCCAGAGAAAAGCTGTAACTACCTGTTCTGAATCTCTTATTAGATCTCGCCCTCTCCTTAGACTTATCTGAGTCTATCTACTGAGCATGCATAATTAACCTAGCATGGTCCATGTCCCTATTAAGCATAGTTGTTCTACACTCATTTAATACTAACTTGCACACACCAGTCACAAACTTACTCATACTCGCTCTGGGGTCAGCTATCAAGTCAGGAACATACTTAGCTAACTGGTTGAACTGAAGACAATACTGCTTCACAGTCATGGAGCCTTGTCTCAGGTTCATAAACTCTTCTACCTTATCTTCTCTCATCTCTAACAGGAAAAACTTATCTATGAAAACATCCTGAAATATCTGCCAAGTCATGGGAGTTGCATCTTCCCCTCTACTCTTCTTCCACAACACTACCCAATTATGAGCAATATCTTTCAGCCTATAGGACATTAATTCCACACTCTCCTCCTCTAAAATTTCATGATTTGCGTGATTTTCTTTACCTCTTCTAATACAGCTGTAGGTCCTCACCTGTTACTGACCCAAAGAATTTTGGATTATTTATTCTCATAAAATTTCTAATTCTGGCTGCAGCTGAATCCCCATCTTGCTGGGGTGGGGCTGCAAAATATCTGTTTCCCTAAACACTAGTAGTCATAGCCTGGGCTAGTGCCTGAAAAGCTGCCAAAAATTTTGCATGTGACACATTCTCATTTAAAAGATCTGTGGGCTGCGGGGCTGACTAATTCCCTATTCTCTTATTAGGAGGCATGTTCTGCAAACAGAAGAGGAACAAAGATTAAACTGAGAGTTCAACTTGAGCTTTTGCTCATAGGCATGATATAAGTATTGAAAGAAAGAAACCTATTCCTAAAACATCATATAGCCTCCTATACATAAATACGGCGTGCAACACACACATGTACAAGACACTACTAGATGTGGCTTTCAAACTTCCTAGGACTCTGTTGAACCTTAGTCTCTGATACTAAGTTTGGAAAGCCCCGATTTTCTGAATCTGAATGCTACACGGTGCTCATGACCCCAAAAGACCACAAGCTAACCCATGACTGATATTTGTATCCGTAACTGCATAATATACATATAAAATATGGAAACATGAACAAAGAGGGCGTAAGGTTCAATCTTGAATAATAAAATATCTGAAATATGGTGGTATCACAGTACCAAAACAAAACTGAAAATACTAAAGTCTAAATCAGAAAACTCTATAATCATCTGAAAGCCTCTAAACTGTATGAATAAGGAGTTGAAGGAACATGTCTCCAACTAACTCCCTAAACTAAAAATAAACTGAAATACTAGAATAATAAATGTAACGATCATGTGCTCATAAGATGAGGACTCACTCCTTACTGAACTGCTACTGTTGATCTAGAATCTGCACCTCAAAACCTATGGTGTAACATAAAAAGAAAGTACCATAGCGTAAATGCGTCAGTACAAACAAAGTATTGAGTATAGTGGGGTAGGCTAAATGCATAATGTGAGAATACATACATATATACATACGTAGCTGCTACTGAACTCATGGAGATACAGACTACTTGAGTTTGAACTCTGACATCATGAGTTTCATGATACTGAGATACTGAATGACTGATAACATGGATGACTGTATCTAACAGTCCTGATTCCTAATTTCTACTCTGAAGACTGATACTGAAACTATAACTATAACTGTGACTGTGGGAAGTAGTAACCTTACCGACATACCCCGATACTGTACTAGTGGGGTCCAATCTTTTCCCTAATATGAAAGGTGTCAATACTATGCAACGAGTAGAGACCTCTACTATAATCAAGCCTCTCTGACGGATGACCTTTAAAAGAAAATCAAGCCTAAGGTAAAATAATAGTCAAGTATAACCTTAATCTGATGGGTGACTCCTATCCCACGCTGGCTATGCAGTTCTAGAGTACAGGGATTGCTGCTAACGGCTCTGCCTTTATAATAGGAAAAACCGCCATCCCTACACTCACTCCATGCTAGTCCCTACTCCCGACTGAAAGACTCTAAAAAGAGTAATTGCGTTGAATTGACTAACTAAACTGAACTGATTTATTAACTGATTAACTGAGCTGATAATATTTTTTGAGCTGAACTAAGCTAAATTCACTAAGTTTCATTGATTGACAGGAAAGCTACTTGAGATTTGAGGTCTGACTGAGAGTACTGAAACTACTGGGACTACTAAAATACTGGAATTTCTGAGTTTTTCTGAGTCACGTGACTAACTGAAATATATGGAGCATAGCTTGACTGAGGATGTCTTGAAACTGACACTAACTCTAGGTACACAGTTATAGTTTTTGGTACAAGTACCCCCAGGACTCGATGGACTGAAAATGACACACATGACTGACTGATCATAAGAGTAGAGTCCATAATTCACAATATCGTAAGTAAGGATTTCATAATAACAATGATTCTCAAAAAACTATCATATGATCGGGAATGCACATAACATGTATATACTTGCATGGCTTCAATAACATGGTTATTCCATATCACAATAATATCATGAGCATCTCATACAACATCTTCAATTCAAGACAATAGCATGGGGATCACGTTGAACATAAACTTAGAATATGGAATAGTCATTTCAGACTTATTATGTCAGAAAAGCATGATTTTTATTCCCTTAGGTATTTTCACAACACCTTACATGCACATCTTAGGCACAGGTGGATTTATCCAGATTTCAAATATTCAACCACCAATTTCACATATTTATAAATTAAATACCACCATATCCTCACATAAAACATACAAAGATCCCATTTTAGGCATCATCAAACTACAACCATATGAACATCAACCACCAACAACTTAAACATCACAGTACATAATTTAGAAGACAGTTCTTGAGCTTCATGGATGAAAGGAGTCCATGAATCAACTCACGCATACCTTAGAAGGAAGATTCTTGATTATTGTTGGAGGAATTTCCTTAAAATTGGATCTTAATGCTTAATTATGCAACCCTAGCTATTTTTCTCTATTAGTGCTCTTTGATAATGAACTTAAGATTTTTGTAGGGGTGTAATAAAACTAAGAGCTATATATTTCGTAGGGTTAAGTTTAGGGACGTGTAAAAAGTGTTAAAAGACTTAATTACCCTCAAAATAACTCAAAACGGAGTGTTCAAGTCACTTGAAACCATAAGATATGCGCTGCATATGATATTGCCTAAATTTACATAGGCGCCGCATATGATATCACCTATATCTACATAGGCGCCGCATATGCTATCACCTATATTTACATAGGCACCACATATGCTATCTCATATGCTTTCCAGTGGCCATGTGCAATTGGTTAGGCAATGCACTCTACTTCGCAAAGCCATAACTCCTAGATCGGGTATCGGATTTTGATGAAATCAGTATCGTTGGAAAGCTAATTCGATTCTCTATAATTTAGTAGGTATAAATATGCAGAAATACCACATTTACTTTCAGTTACACTCGTTCAAATATGACCCTTACAAAATCAAACACTAAAACTTGATGGATTCAACAATTCTTAGCTTGTATTACCTTAAGTGACTCATATGAACATGCTTAACACATCATAAGCTATCTTATCGCTAGGATACTCATTGTAAGTCATGTACTCATGTATGAATCACATGATAGGAGATTTCATATGTAGGAAAAAAGGTTTGTCTCCTAGCTTAGAAACATGTGGGGCATTATAATATCTCCCCCTTGGGAACATTCGTCCTCAAATGAAAATTAACTAAGGCGGGAGAGATGATTAGATAAAGTACGTACAAGACATATACTACTGAAATATGGGTTCATGACTGACATGACTGAAAGCTGAGCACAACATATTGAACATGCATATCTGATGCATGGGAAGCTGATTCATAAATATAAGACTGAGGATTCTAATAAAGTGAGTTTTCTCAAAATGTGAATGTATATCTGATGCACAATTGAAACGCTGAATCTATGCATATCTGATGCATGATTACATGACTAACATGATATGTAAATGTAATGCCTGAATATCTGACAGAGTTGACTCTTGAAAGCTTGACTGATTATGCCATGGCAGTTGATAACTAATTTATAATGGAAACATGAAAGCATCTAGAAAAGGTGGGGTATATTCCCCTTTGGACACTACGTCCCTCTGGGAATATTTACCTTGCTGAGATACAAGGGTGATGCACAAGGCATCTATAAACTAGATTATAACTAAGCATTGGAGAGCTGAGACTAATGTATGATTCTTGAACTAAACTAGTCTATCTAATGTTACTGACTAACTCATGTGGAAGCATAAGCTCAAACAAGTGCAAGATATCTAACAATGCATACAATGATCATAAAAAACTTGTAACTTACCAGAATTAGGTTGGGGAAACTTTCTGGATCATGGTGAGTCTGGAATGAATGTAGTCGATTCTGACGCTAACCACTATTGGTGCTGCGATTTACGGCCTGCTCACGTGAATCTCTACCTTTTTTGAGTTATCACTCTACACTCCGGCATTCTATAGCCTGGCTTACCGCACCCAAAACATACCTGACTATTAGCTCTGCATGTACCTAGATGATTCTTTCCACCCTCTCCACAAAGCAGATAAGTACGCTCACTTCTAACACTGCACTGGATTTTGGAGCTTGGCGCCCCGCCATGTCTAACATCCCCAAAGTTAGGTGTGGGCACACTAGCTAAAGATAGAACAAGTGCTGAATTTTTCTAACTATGGTGAGAACGATTACCACCCTATGACCCATCCAGAGAAAAGTTGTAACTACCTTTTCTGAATCTCTTATTAGATCTATCCCTCTCGTTAGACTTATTTTCCTTTATCTACTGAGCATGTATCATTAGCCTAGCAAGGACCACATCCCTGTTGAGCATAGCTATTCTTCACTCTTTCAATACTAACCCAGACATGCCAGTCACAAACTTACTTATACTCGCTTTGGGGTCAGCTATCAAGTCAGGAGCAAACTTAGGTAACTAGTTGCACTTAAGACAATACTCCTTCACTGTCATGGAGCCTTGTCTCAGCTTCATAAACTCTTCTACCTTAGCTTCTCTCATCTCTATTTGGAAAAACATATCTAAGAAGGTATCGTGAAATATCTGCCAAGTCATGGGAGTTGCATCTTCCTCTGTACTTTTTTTCCACAACACTACCCAATCATGAGCAATATCTTTTATCCTATAGGATGCTAATTCCATACTCTCCTCCTATGAAACATGCATGATTTGGGTGATCTTCTTTACCTTTTCTAGATACAACTGTGGGTCCTCAGCTGTTAGTGACCCAAAGAATTTTGAAGGGTTCATTTACATAAAATTTATGATACTGGCTGCAGCTGAATCCCCATCTTCCTGGGGTGGGGCTGCAGTCTGTCGGTTGCCCTGAACACTAGTGGTCACAGCCTAGGCTAGCGCCTGAAAAGCTTCTCAAAATTCTGCATATGACACATTCTCATTTAAATGATCTGCGGGTTGCGGGGCTGACTGATTCCGTGTTCTCTTCTTAGGGGGCATGTTCTACAAACAGAAGAGGAATAAGCATAAAACTCAGAGCTCAACTTGAGCTTTGTCTCACTTACATGATATGAGTACTAAAAGAAGGAAAACTATTCCTAAAATATCTTAAAGCCTCCTGTACATAAATGTGGTGTGAAACACGCCCATGTACAAGACACTACTAGATGCGGCTTTTAGACTTCCTAGGGCCCTATTGAAGCTTAGGCTCTGATACCAAGTTTGTAATGCCTCAATTTTTTAAACCGGAATACTATAACCCATGACTGATATTTGTACCTATAACTGCATAATATACATATAAAATGAGGAAACATGAACAAAGAGGGCGTAAGGTTTAATCTTAAATAATAAAATATCTTAAATAAGTTGGTATCACAATAACAAAACAAAATTGACAATACTAAAGTCTAAATCTGAAAAATCTATAATCATCTGAAAGCCTCTAAACTGTCTCAATGAGGAGTTGAAGGAACATGTCTCCAACTAACTCTCTAAACTAAAAATACACTTAAATATTGAAATAATAAATGTAACGATCATGTCCTCAAAAGATGAGGACTCACTGCTTAGTGAACTGCTACTGCTGATCTAGAATCTGCACCTCAGAGCCTGTGGTGTAGTATAGAAAGAAAACACCATAGCGTAAATGCATCAGTACAGCTAGAGTACTTAGTATACGTGGAGGTAGGCTAAATGCACAGGATTTATATGCATGAACATGCTGACTAATATGAATGTGAGAATACATACATACATACACACATAACTGCTAATGAACTCGTGGAGATACTGACTACTTGAGTTTGAACTCTAATAACATGAGTTTCGTGATACTGAGATACTAAATACAGATAGCATGGATGAATATATCTAACAGTCCTGATTCCTTATTTCTACTCTAAAGACTGATACTGAAACTGTAATTGTAACTGTGACTATAGAAGGTAGTAACCTAACCGACATTCCCCGATACTGTACTAGTGGGGTCCAATCTTTTCCCTGATTGGAAGGGTGTTAATACCGTGCCACGGGTAGGGACCTCTACTATGGTCAAGCCTCTCTGACAGGTGACCCTGAACAGAAAATCAAGCCTAAGGCAATATAATAGTCAAGTGGAGCCTTAATATGATGGGTGACTCTTGTCTTGCACTGGCTATGCAATTCTAGAGTATAGGGATTGCTGCTAATGGCTCTGCCTTTCTAACGGGAAAAACCTCCATACCTGCACTCGCTCTGTGCTAGTCCCTACTCCCAACTGACAAAATCTAAAAAGATTAACTGCATTGAACTGACTAACTGAACTAAGCTAATTTATAAACTGATTAACTGAGCTGATAATATTTTCTTAGCTGAACTAAACTAAATTCACTAGGTTCTGTTGACTGACGGAAAAGCTACTTGAGATCTGAGGTCTGACTAAGAGTACTGAAACTACTAGGACCACTAAAATACTGGAATTTCTGAGTTTTTTTGAGTCACGTGACTAAATGAAATATATGGAGCATAGCTTGATTGAGGATGTCTTGAAACATGACACTATCTCTAGGCAAACAGCCATAGTTTTAGGGTATAAGTACCCCTAGGACTAGATAGAAGGAAACTGACACACATGACTAACTTGATCATAAGAGTAGAGTCCACAATTCACAATATCATAAGTAAGGATTTCATAATAATAATGATTCACAACAAACTATCACATGATCGGGAATGCACACAACATGTATATACTTGCATGGCTTCAATAACATTGTCATTCCATACCACAACAATATCATGAGAATCTCATACAACAACTTCAATTTAAGAAAATAGCATGGGTTTCACGTTGAACATAAACTTTGAATATGGAATAGTCATTTAGGACATATTATGTCATAAAAGCATGATTTTTATTCTCTTAGGTATTTTCACAAAACCTTACATACACATCTTAGGCATAGGTGGATTCATCAAGATTACAAATATTCAACCACCAATTTCATATATTTATAAATTTAATACCACCATATCCTCACACAAACCATACAAAGATCCCATCTTAGGCATCATCAAACTCCAACCATATGAACATCAACCACTAAAAGCATAAACATAATAATACAAATTTTAGAAGATGGTTCTTGAGCTTCATGGACAAAATAAAACTATGAATTAACTCATGCATACCTTAGAAGCAAGATTCTTGATGATTGATGGAGGAATTTCCTTAAAATTGGATCTTCAAGCTTAATTATGCAACCCTAGTTGTTTTTCTCTTTTAGTGCTCTTAGATGATAAACTTAAGATGTTAGTGGGGTTGTAATGTAATTAGCACCTATATATTTCGTAGGGTTGAATTTAGAGACGTGTAAGGAGTGTTAAAGACATAATTACCCTCGAAATAACTTAAAACAGAGTGTTTAAGTCACTTGAAACCATAAGATATGCGCAGTATAAGATATTGGATAAATTTACATAGGCGCCGCATATGATATCGCCTATATCTACATAGGCACCGTATATTCTATCACCTATATTTACATAGGCGCCACATATGCTATCTCATATGCTTTCTAGTGGCCATGTGCGATTGATTAGGCGATGCACTCTACATCGGAAAGCCATAACTCCTAGCTCGAGTGTCGGATTTTGATGAAATCGGTATCGTTGGAAAGCTAATTCGATTCTGTTTAATTTAGTGGGTATAAATATGAAGAAATACCACATTAACATCGAGTTACAATCGTTCAAATATGACCCTTATGAAATTGAACACTCAAACTTGATGGATTCAAAAACTCTTAGCTTGTATTACCTTAAGTGACACATATGAACATGCTTAACGTATCATAAGCTATCTTATGTCTAGAATACTCATTGTAAATCTTGTACTCAAGTATGAATTACAGGATAGGAGATTTCATATGTAGGAAAAATGATTCATCTCCTAGCTTAGAAATATGCGGGGTATTACAATATCTCCCCCTTGGTAATATTCTTCCTCGAATGGAAATTAACTAAGGTGGGAGAGATGATACGATGAACTACGTACAAGACATACACTACTGAAACATGTGTTCATGACTGACATGACTGAAAGCTGAGCACAACATATGGAACATGCATATCTGATGCATGGGAAGCTGATTCATGAATATAAGATGAGGATTCAAATAAAGTGAGTTTTCTCAAAATGAGAATGAATATCTGATGCACAACTGAAAGGATGAATACATGCATATCTGATGCATAATTATATGACTGACGTGATATGTAAATATTTGAGTAAAGATACTAATAAATAGTACTTTCTCTACTGAACACGTATATCTAATGCCTGAATATCTGACAGAGTTGGCTCTTGAAAGCTTGACTGATTATGCCATGGCACTTGATAACTAATTTATAACGGGAACATGAAAGCATCTAGAAAAGGTGGGGTATCTCCCCTTTGAGACATTATGTCCCTCTAGGAATGTTTACCTTGCTGAGATACTAGGTAGATGCACAGGGCATCTATAAACTAGATTATAAATAAACATTGGAGAGCTCAGACTAATGCATGATGCATGAACTAAACTAGACCTGCTAATGTTACAGACTAACTCATGTGGAAACATAAGCTCAAACAAGCACAAGATATCTAACAATGCATACAATGATCATGAAAAACTTGTAACGTACTCGAATTAGGTTGGGGAAACTTTCTGGATCATGGTGAGTCTAGAATTAATAGAGTCAATTCTGACGCTGACCACTATTGGTGCTGGGATTTGCAGCCTGCTCACATGAATCTCTACCTTTCTAAGCTAACACTCTACACTCCCGTATTCTGTGGCTTAGCTTACTACACCCAAAACATACCTGACTATTAGCTCTGCAAGCACCTAGATGATTCTTGCCACACTCTCCCCAAAGTAGATAAGTACGCTCACTTCTAACACTACTCTAGGCTTTGGAGCCTAGCGCCCCACCATGATTAACATCTCCAAAGTTAGGTGTGGGCACACTAGCCGAAGATGGAATAGGGGCTGAATTTTGTTGATTATGGTGAGAACAATTACCACCCAATGACCTAGCCAGAGAAAAGTTGTAACTACCTATTTTGAATCTCTTATTAGATCTCTCCCTCTCCTTAGACTTATCTACCATTATCTACTGAGCATGCATTATTAACCTAGCAAGGTTCATGTCCCTATTGAGCATAGCTGTTCTACACTCTTTCAATACTAACTTGGACATGCCAGTCACAAACTTACTTATACTCACTCTGGGGTCCGCTATCAACTCAGAAGCATACTTAGCTAACTGGTTGAATTTAATACAATACTCCTTCACTGTCATTGAGCCTTGTCTCAGGTTCATAAACTCTTCTACCTTAGCTTCTCTCATCTCTAATAGGAAAAACTTATCTAATAAGGCATCTTGAAATATCTGCCAAGTCATGGGAGTTGCATCTTCCCCTCAACTCTTCTTCCACAATACTACCCAATCATGAGCAATATCTTTCAGCCTATAGGATGCTAGTTCTACACTCTCCTCCTCTGAATCATGCATGATTTAGGTGATCTTCTTTACCTCCTATAGATACAGCTGTGGGTCATCAGTTGTTAGTGACCCAAAGAATTCTTGAGGGTTCATTCTCATAAAATTTCTAATTCTTACTGCAGCTGAATCCCCATCTTGCTGGGGTGGGGCTACTATCAGTCGGTTGCCCTGAACACTCTTGGTCACAGCCTAGGCTAGCGCCTGAAAAGCTTCCTGAAATTCTGCATGTGCCATATTCTCATTTAAAATATCTGTGAGCTGTGCAGCTGACTGATTCTATATTCTCTTCTTAGCAGGCATATTCTGCAAACAGAAGTGGAACAAGGATTAAACTAAGAGTTCAACTAGAGTTTTGCTCACTGGCATGATATGAGTACTGAAAGAAGGAAAACTATTCCTAAAACATCTTATAGCCTCCTATACCTAAATGTGACGTGCAACACACCCATGTACAAGACACTACTAGATGCAGCTTTCAAACTTCCTAGGACCCTATTGAACCTTAGGCTTTGATACCAAGTTTGTAATGCCTCAATTTTCTAAACTGGAATGCTACACAGTGCGCATGACCTCGGAGGACCACAAGCTAACCCATGACTAATATTTGTACCTGTAACTACATAATATACATATAAAATACAGACACATGAACAAAAAGGGTGTAAGGTTCAATCTTGAATAATAATATATCTAAAATAAGGTGGTATCACAGTAAAAAAACAAAACTCAAAATACTAAAGTCTAAATTTGAAAACTCTATAATCGTTTGAAGACTGATACTGAACCTGTAAATGTAACTATGACTGTGGGAGGTAGTAACCTAATCAACATGCCTCAACACAGTACTATTGGAGTACAATCTTTGCCCTGATCGGAAAGGTGTCAATACTGTGCCATGGGTAGAGACCTTTACTATAGTCAAGCCTCTCTGATAGGTGACCCTGAATAGAAAATCAAGTGTGAGGAAATATAATAGTAAAGTATAGCCTTAATCTGATGGGTGACACCTTTCCTGCACTGGCTACACAGTTCTGGAGTACAAGGATTGCTGCTAACGACTCTGCCTTTATAACCGGAAAAACTGCCATCCCTGCACTAGCTCCATGCTAGTCCCTACTCCCAACTAAAAAACTCTAAAAAGAATAACTGCACTGAACTGACTAACTGAACTGAACTGATTTATAAAATAATTAACTTAGATGATAATATTTTCTTAACTGAACTAAGCTGAATTCACTGAGTTCCATTGACTGAAGGAAAAGCTACTTGAGATCTGAGTTTTGACTGAGAGTACTGAAACTACTAGGACTACTGAACTACTGAGATTTCTAAGTTTTTCTGAGTTACATGACTAACTGAAATCTATGGATCATAGCTTTACTAAGGATGTCTTCAAACATGACACTAGCTCTAGGCACATAGTTATAGTTTTCGGGTAAAAGTACCCCCAGGACTCGATGGGAGGAAACTGACACACATGACTGACTTGATAATAAAAGTAGAGTCCACAATTTACAATATCATAAGTAAGTATTTCATAATAAGAATGATTCTCAACAAACTATCACATGATCGGGAATGCACACAACATATATATACTTGCATGGCTTCAATAACATAGTCATTCCATATCACAAAAATATCATGAGCATCTCATACAACATCTTTAATTCAAGAAAATAGCATGGGGATCACGTTGAACATAAACTTAGAACATGGAATAGTCATTTAGGACTTACTATGTCATAAAAGCATGATTTATATTCCCTTAGGTATTTTAACAAACACCTTACTTTCACATCTTAGACATTGGTGGATTCATTAAGATTACAAATATTCAACCACCAATTTCACATATTTATACACTAAATACCACCATATCCTCACATAAAACATATAAAGATCCCACCTTAGGCATCATCAAACTCCAACCACATGAACATCAACCACTAATAACATAAACATCATAATACATAATTTAGAAGATGGTTCTTAAGCTTCCTGGATGAAAAGAGTCCATGAATCAACTCACGCATACCTTAGAAGGAAGATTCTTGATGATTGACGGAGGAATTTCCTTGAAATTGGATCTTCAAGCTTAATGATGCAACCCTTGTTGTTTTTCTCTTTTAGTGCTATTGGATAATGAACTTAAGATGTTTGTAGGTTTGTAATGTAATTAGGAGCGATATATTTTGTAGGGTTAAGTTTAGGGACATGTAAGGAGTGTTAAAAGACTTAATTACCCTCAAAATAAGTCAAAACAGAGTGTTTAAGTCACTTGAAACCATAAGATATGCGCAGCATATGATATCCCCTAAATTTAAATAGGCGCCGCATATGATATTGCCTATATCTACATAGGCGCCGCATATGCTATCCCCTATATTTACATAGGCGCCGTATATACTTTCCAGTGGCCATGTGAGATTGTTTAGGCAACACACTCTACTTTGCAAAGCCATAAATCGTAGCTCGGGTGTCCAATTTTGGTGAAATTGGTATCATTGGAAAGCTAATTCGATTCTCAATAATTTGGTGGGTATAAATATATAGAAATACCACATTAACATTGAGTTATACTCATTAAAATATGACCCTTATGAAATTGAACACTAAAACTTGATGGATTCAAAAACTCTTAGCTTGTATTACCTTAAGTGACTCAAATGAACATGCTTAACACATCATAAGCTATCTTATTGCTAGATACTCATTGTAAGTCGTGTACTCAAGTATGAATCATAGTATTAGAGATTTCATATGTAAGAAAAATATTTCCTTTCCTATCCTTGAAACATACGGGGTATTACATATTTCTTGAGCTTGACCTTGATTTATTGAACTAGGGTTTTTCCCCTTTGAGAGAGAATGTCTTGCTTCTTGAAAAAAAATACTAAATTAATGAGCAATTTGTGCTCTTTTATGGTTTAATTGCATGTTTAGGATGACTGGGGGTGAAGGTAAAACACCTTAGTGCCCTCAAAATTAAAACTCAGAACTGATTGAAAATCTCAATTTTGTACACTGGCGTGATGCGGTTCTATCGCACTGTGTCACTAGAAATAGATGATTGGAAACTGGGTTGATGGCGCAATGCGGCGCCATTGCAGTGCCTCACTGGTTGTGAATTTTACCTTTTGTGCGATGCTCCATGATCGCGGACGCATACTGGAAAGTGATAATTAGGAAAAAGGCTATTGGCATAATGTGGTGGTATCACATTATCTCACTGGAAAATGACAAATGCCATTTGGACTGCTTTCGTGATGCATTGGAGTACTAGGTGGTACACTGTCTTACTAAAATGGCTCTAACTCTTTGCCCGGGTGTCAGATTTCGGCAAATTTAGTATCGATGGAAAGCTTATTCAATTTCCCACAAAATGAAAAGTTTATAATCTGTAAATCAAGTCTTTAAATTTATAGGGGATAATTTTAAGAAAGCATGGGGTGTTACACATTTCCTGATAACTTAACAAAATTTGTAAGACTTTACCGAGGACCCATATCACCAATCTATATTTCCTCAATGTAGATCTAAAAAATACCATATAACCACTCCCTAGAGTTCTTCATGCTAGGAAACTCAAGAGCATGAACTGGTACACATGGCACTTATATACTTAAAACCTCATCTAACAACATGCTACCTGGGTTTCAACTTATTAGTTTATACCTAACGGTCTTATCCACCTAATGAGTTAGCCACAATTCATCGTTTTAACATTAGTCCTCATGTATAAATATTACAAATATCCACTCAAATTGTTAATAGGTTTTAAAACTAAGATCTTCCACATATCAAATCAAGCCTACTAATTTACTCTCACAATTCATGCATCACTATCCTCGAGCAAACATTCTTATCACCACAAACATATCTAAAGTTCAAGCTTAACATCTATTACCAATCATGAATTATCAATGAAACATATCACATACCGTATTAGTCTATCAAAATATATGAAAAAATAATTATTCTAAACTCCTTATTCCACTTAACTACGACCTACAAGAAAATCTTCTTCACAATATTACGACTAGGTTGGCTTACAACTGCTAGCTAAAATTATCAAGGGACTCTCAGTGTAGTAAAACCCCATAATCTGGATAATCGATCTTAATTTTAACATAACCCATTTCAGTTCATTAGCACATTCTCCTTCCTCACAAAACTTCAACTTATCTAGGCATACCTTTAAACTACCTACAAAATTCTATGAACACCACTCAGTCCTCTTTCCTAAGATTTTCCAATTGAATGGTAAATTTATAAATTATTAACCAATCTACTCTTTAATTCATAACCTATTATTATTTTTCTACTACAATAACTATCCATCATGAGCTCCTTCCCATTTTTTATAAATTCCAATCCATCATAACTAATCACTTTCTTTACTCAGTAACATAAACTTTACAAGTCTTTCTATAACCATGGCCAATCACAAGAGCATACCACTTCATTTACTCACTTAAAGGTTGCACAAATCTAATCACTTTTTCACTCAAAAGCTACTTTAAAACTGACTTTTAAACTTATGATTTTATATCACTAATATTGGGATCATCTTACTACTCATAAATCCTAAGACACCAATTTATAATACCTCTCAGATAGAAATACTATCACAATATTTAGAGACATATCTTTCCCCTTAAGTGAGATGACTACATTAAAGTTTTTGAAAGGGATCGAATATGTCGTTCACCTCAGGATAAAATGCACGATTTATGAAGATAGATGTATACACTTGATTCAATGTACTTTGACACACTAACAGACTTCTTTCACATCCTTTTGTTGTTTCATAACTTTTTGATGATTCTTTGAAAAAAACCACATCATTAGAAATCTAAAATTTTGCACTTATATTTCCTCGATAATGAGACATAGCCAAAAAAATTAGTGCAAGGGAGAAATTTGTATAACTTTCATATGGACAACACTATTGCACAATCTAGAGTACGAAAGAACAAGAAATATTTCCTAAATTTCTCATAGCCTCCCCCTTATAAGTGTGACGTGCTACACAATAATTAAAATATCTCAACTCAACACAGCTTTGTATACCCTTAGGACCCTAAACCATGCTATGATACTAATCTTGTCACAATTCAAACTGAGGCCTTGGACGTGATGGGCGCCCCAGGCCAACCAAGGCCTATGATGACCACTTAGCCATACATCATATGCATAGTCATAATTAAATTTACGAAAGCAAGCCCATAAGAAAGGAAAATCAATATTTAAAAAAAGTAAGATAATTATCTTAAGAACCAAATCCAAATCAATTACCCAATATCGTCTATGAATTCTATGACTATAAAAACACTGCTAAGTAGGGACATGGCTCCAACTATGTCATAAAAACTATAAAATGATTGAAAATAAATTTAAGGAGAAATGAACAATTTTCTTTCATATGATGGATGGAACACTCCCTCAACAGCTATCCAACCGAAATATCAAACCACCTAACGCTGCATAAGTTCACAAAAAAATTCCTTAAAACCTATATCATGAAATAATATAGCATCCGATAATGGTCAGTATGGCGAGTACTGGCATGAGACCCAAGAAAAGGAATAAAATATGAAATTTACAAAAATCAATAATAAGGCATTTACTCAACAAATCATCAAGATGATAAGATGCCGGGGTAGGGTCAAGGGACATGATACATGATCGTTAAAAGTTGAATCTTGAACTATATAACTTTTCACGGTCATCTAATAATCCATGGTCTATATGGGTACAAACTCCCAAACCGGCGGGTTCCAGTCCACGTTGGCCATACATCTTGAGGTCAGGTAAGAGTTAGAAACAGATTAGATGTACTAGAGATATTATCCTCATGTTAAGGACTATCCTCATGTTAAAGATACTATCTAGTCATCTAGTTAGAGTACGACATCCCTATGCCGGCATACATAGGTTTTGCGCATAGGTCATGAGGATTTATGGCTTTATGGTGAAGTCATATAATTTACTTTAAGGCCTAATTAAAATATTTTTTACATAACACTAGTCATGGAGTCATTTATTAAGGCATATTAATATATTGGTACCGTTATACCAAGACTTGCAAGCCATTCATATTTTTTATACCATTTTCATTAAAATATTTTTGACTCTAAATTCTATCTTAAAATCCCTAATCATAGCCCCCAAGGGCTTTCGAAAGTCATAAAAATAGCCCCTATGGGATTTCAAACATCATTTAAACCTTTTTCTATATTGACGATGTATTATTCAAAAGACAAAGTAAAATTCATAATTTCCTTGAAATATCAAGGTTGAAAAAGGGATTGAGGGCTATATTTTCACCATGAAAAAATCCGTAAAAGTTGTGAATTCATATTACCAAGTCCACCATTTTCATATAACAAATTAATGTTTCAAACCTCGTTATTCTTGCGTAGAAAAACCATTAAATAAAAATAAAAATTAATATAAAGCCTTCACAATCAAACTTCTCAACCCTAGTTTCAAATAATCATTAAAATACATAATTACTATAATACCCCGTAAAATTTTAATGAATTTATTTTTTAGCCTCCCACATGTATAATGCTATTTTTTTACTTGAATTGTGAAAGGAGATGTTAAAGGAGTATTTTGAAATTTTTGAAAGGAGTTCGGGGTAATTTCAATACCTCGAGGCAGTGAGGATCCGCTATAGTGACATGCCACTCCACTTAGCTTTGGCAATAAGAACGTGGCATCATGGCTATGCTCTGCAATAGTTGCATGCCACGCTGCTATGTAAATTTTGTACAGTTTGTTATATTTAATCTAAAGGTGGGGGATTTTTGGTCCTTTTTACTTTTGCAATATCATAAACGTCCACTAATCCCAAAAAAACCACCAAATTCGCTTAGCTTTACATTGTTCCCTCTTCTCCAACTCCCAAATAAAGAACTATAAGGAGTTTCTCAAGGATGCCATTCTCCAGGCTTTAAACTTTAATTCCTCTTCAAATTCTTCTAATTTTTAAGCTTGTTGCTAAATCCTTAACTTGTATTTTATATTGTGGAATCAATTTATTCAATATTCATATGTTTTGAATTATGGGTTTAAAATTGGGTTGAGGGTTCTTGATTATTAATATTTGAAATACTTTTCCCTTGTTTTTAATGGGTTATTCATGCTTTAATTGATGGCTTATGGAACTTAATTGGTTCATTGTTATAATGGTTGGAATGGGTGACATGGGTTTCACCAAATTGATTAATTTTTTGAATAGTAATGATATTAATCTAAACCTAACTTGTAATCTTGATTTTGAATATGGATTTTTACACAATTTAGCTTATATTTTGGAAATATTGCATTGCATTAAAGGATAAATAGAAAAAAAGAAATAAATGTCCTTTGTGGCTATGGTTTGGATTTTATACCTATAATTGAAGTCAATTTGGTTATATTGGATTGGTTTGGCATAAATGGAATTTCTTTCAAGTCTATTGGTATGACGATTCCAATTTAGAAAATATTGTAATATAAGAATCCATGGTTAATGGTTGGTTTATGTGTAAATTATTTTAATTTAGGCTTAAAGAAAATTGTGTTGCTCATAGAGAAGGTGTAGTCCTGGAGGACCAACACTGTAAACCACGTTTGCCGATATTGGGGGTCTATATAACCATGTTTTTTATATGCATTATATTTTGGATGGATATCACCTTAGTATCTTTATCCATATCTTGGTAAATGATGTGTGAGTCCATGCTAACACATTTGAATCTTTTAACTCTAAATAATTGTGAAGTCTTGAGAAACTTTAGTTGTTTTTTATTATTTTACTTTGATTTTGCAGCAAAAGTAGAGAAAAGGGAGAACCATCAATAAAGGAAGCAAAATGACTAAAATTGGAAGAAAATAAGGATGGCTGATGACATCCATAACATGCCGTCAACCTCGTGATAGGCTATCATTGATGTCGTTAACCTTAATAGAAGATGTAAAACTTTAGGATGTTTTATGAGGGCAATCACGATATGCCATCAAAATCCTGATAGGGCATCAAAATCGTTGTCAATCGTAGGCAGCAGAAGTTGAAATTTCAAAGAAGTTGATGATGTTCGTGATAGGCCATCAAGATCGTGAAAGGACGTCACGGGCGCCGTCACGATCCAAACAAAATAAAAAAATTTCTAATCCGAAGAAAATCAAAAATTTTAATATTATTTACTTATTTAGGATCGACTATTTAAAGACTTGTTTGAGGGTTTTTATTGAGAATTCATTGAAGAATATATCTTACAACATACGACTTTTCTCTTTGTCTATCTCAAGAATAATATTTTAGAGTATTTCCTTGTAATTCAAATAAAAGTTCACTTTTGATTTCATTAATCGTTGTAAGTTAATCCTTTCAATTATGAATTCAACTTGTGTACTTATCTATTGCATCATGATTGACTAAACATCTTTAACCTGGATTGTGGGATCTAGGGTTAGGTCATGATAAAGTTTTATAGGTGTCAGGATTTCTTGGTAATTCAGATATTATAACTTATGTCTGCTGGTTGTAAACAATAGGCGTACCTACTTTGGTTTGCTTGAGAAATAAATCATAAATAGTAGAAAGTGAATTATCGACAAGGACTCGAAAAGGATTCGTTTAATAATCAGTATTGTAACAAGGTTGATTAACCTGAGGTAAAATATGGACAGTGACTTACGTTTCCCTAAGTCTGAGAGGATTAGGAAATTAGACACTTGAATAGTTTGAGAGACATTGAAGCATACCATCGATAAAGATATCTTGCCATCCTAACTACCATGAGAAACTTGAGTTATTTGTAGCATCTGTCATGTACCGTAAACCCTTGTGAACATAATCTTGGTAATTTCATAAAAATATTGGTTACAAACATTAATTTTGAAGTGACTAACAATTGTCTGAGAAATTTAAACCCCCATTTCAGGAAGCAGTAAACTACCAGTGAATTATTTTGTAAACAACTTGAGTTCACACCCTATTCCTAGTGGAATTTGGCCCCAACCTAGTTGGGTTTTATATTGACAACGATCACTTACACCTACTCCAGAGTGTAGTTTGAGTGTTATTAGTAAATGCAGCTAACATGGTATGGGACTCTTTTGGCAGGGGGAGCTAGACCTATATAGCCCATGGGTGCCTGAAATATCGGTACGAGCTTCATAGTTCAGGCCAATATTTTAAACTATCATGTTTCATAAACCTTGCCCTTATCCCATCATCCTATAAATATATTTGTATATGTGTATGTGTGTATATATTTTGTGCATGTGGTAGATGACCAAAGTTTTGGATAAATGCATTATTTTATCCCTTTTTTCCCTAGAGTTGCATTCCAGTGCTCCCCTCATTGACCGTCTTTGAATGCTACATCATTTCATGATTTAGGTTCCGATGACTTTTTTGTTGATCATATGCAGTGTTAGGCGGTTTTGTACTTTCATTAATAAGTTGTGAAATGGTGAGCCTCTATTCTTTGAAAGGCCTTATCATTTCTCTAGGTTTCCTTTATCATTTTAGTATTGACTGATTTATTTTGTCATAGTCGGGGGAAATATCCCGAATTAGTTGGTATTCTTGGATTAGAGGCTTTTTGGATAGTATTGGGAGGTTATGGTTGTTTTGTTTTGACTCTCAGAATTTAATTTGACTTAACTATATCTCATTTTGTTTTGACTCTCAAATTCTTATATCACTTGTCTATCTCTCCTATTATTTGTTGGCTTTCGATGTTTATTTCTTATTATGGTCGTAAGGTAAGGATAAGGGGATTGTTTCCAGCCTAAGGTGGGGTTGAGATGCCTGTCATAACATGACCCGTGTTTGGTTTGTGACAAGGTTGGTATCAGAGCATGGTTCAAGGTCATTGGGTATCCATAAATCTGTGTTGAGTAGAGTCCCTTATATAGTATGTAGCATGTCACACTTATAAGGAGGAGGCTATAAGACATTTAGGAATATTTCCCCTTTCTTGTGTTTTATTTTGGACTTTGGAGTCTAGTTATCATGGAATCTCTTTAACTCCTAGCTTACTGGCATTTTAGATCATGCCTCCTCGAAGATCTGACGGTCATAGGAACTCTGCTAAAACCTATATCCCACCTAGGGCAAATGCAAAGGAAATTCTAGCTACTCATGGGATGAATACTCAATCTAAGGTCCCTACTTCTTACTGCACTGCTCAGATAAGGTTGACAAAGACCTCTCAGCTCTTTGCCCAAATATCTTCTCAAATCCATCGATCTATTGAAGATATTTTCCCAAAATCATCAAATTTCTTGCTCAACTCAACTTAATTAGCATATCAACCTAGAATAAGTGATGGTACGGGCTTTCTAGGCTAGTGATACTCATGCTCATTCACCTCAGGGAGATATTTCAAATGTGGAGTTGCATTAGTCTATCCACATGCTTGCTCAGATTATGGCATTGCAGTCATATCAGTCTGATCATGTTAGTCCTATTGTTTGTTCATCTGAGGTCACCTAGGTTGGCAAGTTTATAAGGTTGAATCTCCCAACCTTTACAGGCTCTAAGGTTAAGTAGGATCCTCAGGAGTTGAAGAAGGCTAAGGAAGATGAGTTTGTGAACTTGAAGTAGGGTAAGATGAGTGTTAAGGAGTATGCAATAAAGTTCCAACAGCTGTACCGTTATGTTTTGGACTAGATGTCTAATATGAGGTCAATAATGAGAAAGTTTACTTCTTGTTTGTCCCATGACTTGGTGATAGAATGTAAGGTTGCTATTCTGAATAATGATATGGATATATCAAGTCTAGTGGTATACATGCAGTAGATGAAAATGAGAAAAAGAAGCAGGTGGAAAAAAGTGAAAGGCGGAACAAGAAATTTAGGTATGCAGAGCAGAAGGCAAATCAGCAAAATTGTAGGAGGGATGGTAGGCAATAGAATCAGAAGAAGAACTAAAGAAATTCCTTTTTGTTAGCTAGTGCTTCTTATCCTAAACCTTTAGGTTTCACGACTCAAACTGAGCTACAGGTCGCAACGGACATCCCAAACAATGAAGGCTTCAGAGCCCTGCTAACTGGTATTCATATGCTCAATTCATACATTATACAGATGTCCGGAAGACCTTAAAAAGTGGAAACATGGCCACTTTATTAATTCAACTAACAATACAAATATGAATCCTTAAACGTTCAAAGATATCTACAATCAGTCTTCGAAATCTCTAATAATATAAAAACAATATCTACCTGAAAGTTGGGACAAGGCCCCTAGTCGAACGATGAATGAAAACCAATTAACAATTTATCATAAACAAGGCCTTCAAAAATAACAGAGGGTAACCAACTGCAAACTTTTGACAATCCAATTATTGCATAGCAGGACCCCAAGATTAAGCCTCGGATCCTGAAATATAGGCGGTTAATACAAATGTACTGGTTCATGAGCAATCCAAAAATAAAATACATCTTCAAACAATATAGGTTAGAGCATTTAATAAAATGTATCATCATAAAACATTTGAAATCACTTGGGCATAATCTGACATCTTTCAAAACACATTCTTCAAAATCCTTACTCTACTCTTTCTTTTCTTCTAAGCTAGATGGTACGTCCTACAATCTGAAATTCCATGGGCTATATGGAATCGTCTTTTGACTCGAAGGCCAATCCACCAACCCAATTTTTTTGTAAGGGTTGGAGTGTGTACAGCTCTACTATGCCACAGGGTTGTCACCAGCGTTCCCTTACGGGAAAACATGAACCTATGCCAAAAAATCACGATTTTGGGAAATGATTCATCTAACTCATGCCTTCTTTGGGTAACCATCTAACTCTCTTAAGCCCAGTTTTAGACTTTTTAAAACATATTTTCATCTTAAAAATGTTTATCTCGTATTCTGTTTTCGGGCACATCACACTAGGATATTATCATACCCTGACTTCCAAGCCATATCTCAACTCTACTGCCCTTTTATCATTTCAAAGGTATTATTGACCACCCAAAAGATCTACTAATCAATAAGGGTTCATATTTCAAAAAAGTTAAAAACCAAATAATTTTCTCTTTAATACTTTATCTACGGTGGTCACCTTTGTTATCAAATTTGAAGCCATTCTCAATGGAAAACATGACCATTTATAAAACAAGTAAAACACTCTATCATTTTCTCATAAAACAGTACATTTGTACGTATCAATTCATCAATAGACTCAAACCTTTAGCAATTCGCATAATCAATTTACAACATGTAAAAATCAAGTGATTTTCATAGTAAAAGAGGGAATTACATATCCCTTGCTCTCATTTAATTTTTCAATGGTAATATCACATGATCACACGAAAATAATTTGAGTTTTAAACAGCTCTTCAGAATTTCTATAATACATAATCAAAACATAGGGTTTTCAATACATGTTCATCAAGATCTTGAAACCAATTTCATTTGTACACCTATATACTCTCTAAATCAAGTCTAAAAAAAGTAAATCCATGCCCATGAGGTTTAGGATAGTCCCATGAACCTTATGTTACTTAGTTTGAAGATTGGAACCCTAGTATTGAGTCCTTTCTTGAAAATCTTAAACTTGAGGGTTGGATTCTTGAACTTTAGGGAGGAGTTAGGGTTTATTTTGGGATAGAATTTGAGTGATATTTGGCATAAAATACCCCAATGATAACTTAATCTTGTATTAACACGACTTGGGGCCATGGGAAAAGATAGGTCTGCCCTTCTGTAATTTAAGTTCATAAATGGAATGTCGATTTGGCCCTTACCATGTCGTGATTATAATTACATCGCTATAAAAACAATAACACATTGCAATCACAGAGAGGTTTTGGAAATGAACTCCAAATGTGCCCTAGTCCTCGTCCAAAAAATCCAAAACATCCCCGAAACATGCCCTTTACACCCCTGAACATAAAAAAACTCAAAAATCTACATCTCAGGGTCAAGAAGATCAACTTAAAATCATTGAAGATGAGGGCTTAAAAATATGACTAAATGTTTTAACACTTACTAAAATTTCAGGTTGTAAGTCCTCTATGCATTCAACTAAGAGTGGTATCAAGTCGAGAATACTACGGGGTGTTACATTATCCCCCCTTGGGGTCATTCATCCCCGAATGAGGACTCGAGACACGGACAAAAATGATCTTGAGTACACTAAAGAAAAAGAGAGAGACTACTATATGATTTTTAACTACAATATCATCATCCATAGTTTCAAAGAGAGTTGGATACCTTGCATGCATATCATCCTCCGACTCCTAATTAGCTTCCTTAGCTTTTTTATTCTTCCAAAAAACCTTACCTGAAGCTATCTTCTTACATCTCAATTTCCGAACATAGAGATCCAAAGTAGCAGTGGATTCTTCTTCATATGACAATGATTCCTTTACATGGATCTCTTTTACAGTCAATACTAGGTAATAATTTCCAATAAAATTTTTCAACATAGATACATGAAATATAGGATGTACAGAAGTCAAGTTTTCTGGCAAATCCAACTCATAAGCAACTCTACCGATCCTTTTTCACATTTTGTTATGGCCCTATATATCGAGGATTAAGCTTCTCTTTCTTTCATGATCTCTTGACTCTCTTCATATGGGAGACCTTTAAAAATACCCAATCATCAACCTTGAACTCGAATTTTCTCCTCCTAACATTGGCATAGGATTTTTGGCAACTCTGAGTTATCTTAAGTCACTCCCTAATGATTTTCACTTCCTCCATCGCCTGATGAACATGGCCAGGCACAAACAACCAGATCTAACCCACTTCATACCACCCAATCAGAGACCTACATCTCTTTTTATAAAATGCTTCAAAATGAGCCATTTGTATACTGTAATGGTATCTATTATTGTAGTCAAATTCTATCAATGAAAAATGATCCACCCAACTATCCTTGAACTCTATCATCCAAGCCCTCAATATATCATCTAATGTATGAATGATACGTTCTTCTTGCCCATATGTCTGTGGGTGGAAGGCAGTACTTAGGTTCACTTAGGTGTCGAAACCCTTTTTAAAAGATCAGCAAAACTGTGAAAAGAATTGTGTACCTCGGTCGGATATAATAGACACAGGAGCACCATGAAAATGGACAATCTCTTGATTGTACAGCTTAGCATAGTAAACTCACGAATAACTTGTCCGAATTGGAAGAAAATGAGCGGACTTGGTCATCTGATCTACAATCACCCAAATGGAGTTATATTGGTTACAAGACTTTGGAAACCCTGTAATGAAGTCCATATTGATCATCTCCCACTTCCACATAGGCAAAGATTTCTCTTGGGAAGTGCCACATGGTCTCAAATGTTCTACCTTTACTTGTTGATAGTTCAAACACAGAAAAAAATTAGTAACATATCTTTTCATATTATTCCACTAGTAAATCATCTTAAGATCATGATACATTTTAGTAGAGTTATGGTGAACCACATACTTCGAGGTGTGAGCTTTATTGAGAATCCTTTCTCACAACCCATCCATATTTTGCACACATAGCCTCCTTTGGTACCTCAAAAACCCATCACCTCCAATTTCGAATGCCATTACCTTCTGTTGGCCATTATCTTTCTTAATCCGCATCAAAATGGGGTCTTTGGCCTATTTCTTTTTAACTTCTACACACAGGGAGGATTTACCTACCTTGTGAGCATATACTCCTCCATCTTTGGAATCCAGGAATCAAACTCCCATATTTGCAAGCCGATAAATGTCCTTCGCCATATTTCTTTTTCCTTCCTCCACATAAGAAAGACTTCCCATTGACAAACTGCTAAGGGCGTCAGCCACCATATTGGCCTTGCCTAGTAGTAATGCAGACTATTACCATAAGCCTTCAAAAACTCCAACCACCACCTCTATTTGAGATTCAATACTTTTTAGGAGAAAACATACTGCAATTTTTTGTGATCACTGAATATATCAATATGCACACCATAAAAATAATGATGCCATATCTTAAGTGCAAATACCACTGCTGCTAACTCCAAGTTGTGGGTGGGATAATTCTTTTCATGCACCTTTAACTGCCTAGATGCATAAGCTACCACCTTACCATACTACATAAGCACACAACCAAGTCCCACCCGAGACATATCACAGTAAATAATAAAACCCTTTGCACCCTCAAGAAGGGTTAAAACTAGCACGATAGTCAACTTGTCTTTCAGCTTCTCCAAACTATTCTAACAAGAGTCAGACCACAAGAATTTCACCTTTTTCTAAGTAAATTTAGTGAGTGGAGTAGCTATAGAGGAATAACTCTCGACGAACCTTTTGTAATACCCTACCAAGCCAAAGATGCTCTGGATATTAGTTACAATCATATGACTTAGCCATTTTCTCACTGCCTTAACCTTTTGGGGTCAACTGTAATTCCCTCACTAAAAACAATGTTCCCCAGAAAGTTAATAGCACTGAGCCACAATTCAAATTTGGTAATCTTTGCATACAACTCGTGATCTTTGAGGTTCTAAAGGATGATTCGAAGGTGATTGGCATGCTCCTCCTCACTCTTAGAGTAATCAAAATATCATCGATGAAAACTATGATGAACAGATCTAGAAACTGACAAAACACCCTATTCATTAGGTCTATAAAAATTATTTGGGCATTAGTCTGTTCGAAGGACATAACTAAGAATTCATAGTGGCCATATCGAGCTTGGAAAGCTATTTTGGGAACATCAGCCTCCCTAACCTTCAACTGATGATACTCTGAATGAAGGTCTATCTTAGAAAAATATTTGGCACCTTTAAGTTGATCAAATAAATCATTGATTCGGGGAAGAGGGTATTTATTTTTAACTATGACCTTATTTATCTAACGATAATCTATACACATATGGAGGGAGCCGTCTTTCTCACGCACAAAGAGCATAGGTGCAGATCAGGGAGAAACACTAGGATGGATAAAGATCTTGTCAAAAATATCTTTCAACTGTTCTTTCAACTCTTTTAATTCTGCAAGAGCCATTCTGTATGGCGAAATAGAAGTAGGTTGGGTGTACGATAACAAATCAATGCAAAAATCTATCTCTCTATCAGGTGGTATCCTAGGGAGATCATTAGGAAAGACTTCCATAAATTCATTGGGAGAGTGAGATGTGGGCCTAGTATTTTCACTTGTTCAAGATAGAAAGTACATCCTCATCTTTAACTTTCAGGGATGAAAGATCCTTTATAGTAGATGTTGTAATAGCCCTTCTGGTATTTTTTGTAATCCCTCTTATTTTTATTATTAGATTTTCCATAGCTATTCCAAGTTAACTATGACTTGCTAGAACCAATAGTTTGATTATCAGGAATTTTGTTTGATTTTTAGAACCAATTCCCCATTTAGAACTCATTGTTGGTTACAAATGGTTACCAAGAAAAAACCTTAGTAAAATCATCTCATTTATGAATTTCAACAGCACTAGTAGCTTTAAAATATAATTTTAGGCTAGGTAGACCCTTGGTTTGGGTCCCACTACAGCCAAGTTCATTTTAAACCATTGATTGGAAAGTTAAAAATAAAAAAATATGGGTGTGAGATCCAGAATGGCCTAAATGACCTCCTGGAAAATATAACTTCACCAATGCATCTTAAACATCAAATTTAGTGGGGATTACATATTTGGTTGTAAAGAAGGGAGTTGAATGAGTCCGACAGGTCAAAAATAAGTTTTGACATTGAGGACCCCATATTAGCGCGACTGCAGTACTATAAAAAGCCCTCCTGTTGAATCCTTTCGTTTCATGCTCTGATATCTTGAATTTTTGACAAAAACCCCAATTAGATTGAGGGAATGATTTTAGCCTAAATAATCTTGGTCTTCAATTTATTACTGAGGGTTATGATTCCCTAATGATAGTTGAATGTCGGTTTGATCCTGGAAATGTATGTTCCATTAGTGGGACCTACTTGGGGGGCTTTTGGGTTAGAAGAACAATGGTGCAATATAGGTATAAAAATTCTCATAATAATGTATAGATTGTGTTTCTGATAGATTGGAACTTTGAAGAAGCTTCTCGAAAAGGAAAAAAGCAAAGGTTTAGCGGTTCATAGGCTTTCTTTGGATTGAAGGTAGTCTAGGCTTACTCTTTGTTAGATAGAGTTATATTTTAATATTATTGTGATATATTATTAGATTTTGGATGGGTTTTAAGTATTGGATTGATGAAATGCAAGACTTGGTTTTGTTGGACCTATTAAGCTATATGAATCTTAGAGGTTGAAAAGATCGACTTGTTTCCCGTTATTTTTAGGTAAAATAGACTTCATTACTCATGATTACTGTAAGAATGCCTTAGAATACTCAATATAAGGTAAATTTATCTAGTTTATCATACTTAGAGTAAATTGGTCATAGTTTCTAATACTAGAGGAGGTTTCCTTAGTGTTAATGAACTAGGTGAAAGTATTTGAGTGTGAATATCTTCCTTAGGGATTATGATAGCTTGAAATACATCTAAGACTTGGTTTAGATACCTAAGACTAGTCCCGGGTAGAAATTTTCTTAGAATAAATTTTGAGGATTTAGATGTAGGCTTGTTAACCCACCTTAAGGCCATATTAAAGCTTAGTTCACTTGAACCCTTACGCTTAATACTTGACTAGAGAGTCCCCTTTTGAGGAAATATTGATGATTTTTTGTACTTGCGGGTTATCTGGTATGGCATTGAGAATAATTCCCAAGTGATTATTCCCTTGTATGCCTAATTAGCTAAAAGCTCGTTTCAAGCTTCTAATTATGTTATTGTGATGATCTATTGTTCGGCCTAATGAACATGCTATTAAATGAGACCTTAACTATAATATGGCCAAAGCCATAAATGATGTTATTAAACACGCTATGAATAAGCTAAATATTATGCCATGCTTTAGCCATCATTCATATTAATGATAATTAACTTTAGGCCAAGTATGAATATGATACTAATGGGCCATTATTTATGATATCTCTTATAGTTATGCACATGGTCTACAGATTAGATTATGGAGTATGCAAACATGAGTCATTGATTATATGTTAAATTAAACCATTTTTTAGGCTTGTGTTTGGGTTGTTAACAATACTATTACCCAAGTTATGACCATGCTTAATATTTAAGCTAATAAATCATATTGGAAATGATGATGCTAGTAGTGTTAGAAGGCATTCTTACTGACTCTACGGAAAGATACTCTATTAATTATATTTGGGCTCATGTCATGCTTTTTCAGCAATAAAACTAGTGATTAGGCTAGAAATACTTCTTTTTGCTAATATAATGAGTCATGATACTGAGGGTTCAAAAAGGTATAATCATTGAATAAATGAGAAGTCATGCTACTAACCATGTTGAACCCATTAATTCTTTGTAGTATTCATGCTATATATATTCATATATTTATTGATAAATTTTCCTTAATGACGAATTAAGAGATATAAAGAAATGTGTCTCCTTACTTTTATTTTACTTTACACCTTGTAAGGCTTGATATAATGCCTCAGAAATGGGTCTCGAGATGACACATGGTGCTCTGAACTATAAGTAGTCTCAAGCTAACCCTGTATGACTGTTACTAATTTTAAAACTCAAAGTAGAGGATATCTACAAATGCAAAACACTAAAATACTAAATCTACTATCTAAACTAGACTGAGTTTCAATGAATGTAATGTGCAAAAGTAATTTATCAAGAAATCTAAACAACCAACATTGTTAGTCTGAAATATATCTAATAGTAGGACAATCCTCTAACACTACTAACTAGAGAGTCATTCGAACAGACCCCCAAATTACTTGAATTGACTGAAAACATCTAAATAAACTACTATATAAAGCTAAAAAAACTAAATAACTGGGTCACCAAACTATGAGGACTCACCAACCATCAGGATGTAGATAGGGATGCCTGCGGTCAATCACATGTCTAGTACTGGGCACCCGAACCTACATTATTAAACAATGAAGCACACAGACATATATGTGAATTAGTATGTTTGGAATGTACTAAGCATGTGGGGGTGAATGCATTAGTAACATAGTAACTGAATGTACATATCACTTATAAATAATGCATGCTATGTGTAAATGAATCATACTGGCTTTAATATCTGAAAGCTGAAAATCATAAATCATGAATAATAAAGCATGCACTTGTAAGCCATTACACTTAGTTTCTAAAAGTTGTTCTGTTATTCTTTCCTATTAGGACTTAGGTTTTATGGATTTTTTTCTAATTTACATACACCATGTAAGCTATCATGGTGTCCAACGCCTAGTTCCCCCACGACGAAAATCTCACATTGGGGAGAGGTGTCATACTCTTGCGAAGGAGTATAACATGAGTTGAGTGATCACAATTTGTATCTGCATCCATATAAATGGAAAACAATCTGAATCAATACCTATGTTGACTCGTAGTTCTGGGGAATAACACCTTGGAAACATACCCTACTCGGTGCTAAATACTACTCCCTTAATCTGTATACTCATTCTATAGGAAATCCACTTTAAAACTAGCAAAAGGGTTTATAATGAAAAACCTGTTATGCAACTATCTATTTTAAACTGTAATCGAAACCAAATGAATGGATTCCATATCTCTACTGAGGATGAAAAGATAAAATCTTTTCAAAGTCTGAATATGTGCTTTTTCGAGGATGCTTAAGCACTATCTTTCTTGAAATATAAATACTATGACATAGGTCTTGAAATCCTTTTCTTGAAACTTATGTCAATCATCACAACTCGTATTCAATAAGGAAAATGTTGAAATGCTTTAACAATTCTAGTCGAGATAGTGAAATTCAATTCTGAATGTATATAAAATCACGTCACATGCATAAACATTCAAAAATAGATATGCAATTCAAAATTTAATTTACTTGTGACTTCATAATTTTTAAATAATGTTATTTGGGTGTGAACCCTCAATTGAAATTCGTGTAATGCAACCTTTAAAGTAGTTTTGGGCACAAGGATGAAAGGAGTATCCTTGTTCATAACCCCACATACCTTATATGATTAATTGGATGTAAAAGCTTGGACTTTGAATCCCTAATGATGTTCTTGAAGCCCCTTCTTGAAGTTCATAAACTCGAAAGCTTAAATTAATGGTTATCTGGAAAAAGGGAATGGCGGAAATTTGGATATCTTAGAGTAAAAGTTGATGCGTTAGGGTTTTCTTGGAGAGAATTTTGGTGAGGAATGCGAGTAATATGCTTACAATTGGGTTAAATTTTCTATTTTTATGATTTAGGGGTAGGTAAAATAACTCAATTACCCTTTTGGGAATTGAAGTCGCAACTAGAATACCAATTAAAGCCTTACCACGATATGTTGAATCCCTTATCGCTATACTCACTGCGATGCGGTGCAATCATGGTGAGTCTCTAGAAATTGACCATTGCAGATTTTCAATCCACCGCGATGTAGTGGTCCTTCACTGCTATACTCACTGTGACATACTGCAATCATTGTAAAATAATAGAAACTGACGAATCCCCTTTCACCCTCCACTGCAAAGCGGTACACCTCTTACCGCCACACACACTGTGACGCGATGAAATTGTGGTGAGTTGCTGGAAAGTTAAGTTCCAATCAATCCAAACCTAGTCCAAAAAATTCAATACGCACCCGAGACATATTACTTACACCCTCGAACATGAATCACCTCAAGAATTTATGTCTCAAGGATGGGATGGCCACTTTAAAAATCCTTGAAGCTAAATGAAGTTTAAACGGTAACTAAATACCTCAATACTTATTTTTATTTTTAGGTTTTAAGTTCCTTAAGCAAGTACTAGGGGATTAACAAAACTAGACACGTATAGGTGTTACAATATCACCCCTTGGGAATATTCATCCTTGAATGAGACTAGTTAAGATGGGGATACTGAGGAACTGAGGCTACAAACGGGGATGAACAACTGAAAACATAACTGCATGACTGAGTCTAAAGCACAATGAGTGACTAAACTAATCTTCGAATGCATGTGATGACATGAAGTTGATTATTTAGCTGGACTGAGACTGGAAAAGAGAGAATCTTTAGAAAGTTGTTACCTTAAACTAAATCTGAGTTTGCGGAGAAGAGGTAAGGGTACTTGGTTCGCATGTCTGCTTCCACTTCCCAAGTGTCACCCTCAACAGATTGATTCCACCAAAGAACATTGACCAAGGGAACTTATTTGTTCCTTTGTCTATAGTTCTGGTAATCAAGAATCCAAATTGGAATATTTTTATAAGAGAGGATATCCTGAATATTCATACTTTCTAAAGGGACTACAACAACTTGGTCATCCATACATTTATTCAATAAGGATACATGAAACGCTGGGTGAACAGATGATAACTCTGAAGTAAACTCAAGCTCATTCGCTACTCTACCAACACGACTCAATATTATGTAAGGCCCAATATATCGAGGACTAAGCTTCCCTTTTTTGCCAAATCTTTTCGCCCCCTTCATGGGTGAAACTTTCAAATAAACTAAGTCATCAACCTCAAACTCAAGATCCCTTCTCCTCATATCCGCGTAATATTTCTTACGGCTCTGAGGTGTTTTCAACCTTTGTAAAATCAGCAAGACTTTTTCCATAGTTTCAAACACCATATTAGGTCCTAGTAAAGTAGCCTTACCCACTTTAAACCAACCAATTGGTGATCTACACCTTCTCCCATAAAGATACTCAAACGGGGCCATCTAAGTACTAGAATGGTAATTGTTGTTGTACGCAAACTCAATCAAAGGAAAGTGATCGTCCCAACTACCCTTGAAGTTAATAACACTTGCCCTCAACATATCCTCTAGGGTCTGAATGGTCAACTCTGCCCGACCATCTGTCTTAGGGTGAAAAAGCTGAACTAAGAACTTTGGTTCCAAGACCCTTCTAAATGGCTTTCCAAAAGTGAGAGGTAAATTGAGTACCCCTATCTAAAATAATGGATAACAAAATTTTATACAATCTGACCAACTCTCTAATATACAATGTAGCATACTATTCAACATAATAGGATATGTGAACTGGAAAGAAATAGGATAACTTGGTCAACCTCGCTACAATAACCTAAATAGAATCATGCTGACAACGCAAATAGGGTAACCCTTTTACAAAGTCCATGTTCACATCTTTCCACTTCTAAGTGGGAATACCCAACTCCTACATGGCACCACCAGGTCTTTGGTGCTCTACTTTAACCTATTGGCAAATGGCTCACTCGGCCATAAATTCTGCAATATTTTTCTTCATTTCATTCCATAAATAAATCTTTCGCAAATTGCAATACACCTTGGTGGCTTATGGGTGAATGGATTAATGCACACCATGCGCTTCTGCTGACATTCGCTACATAAAACCATCAACACATGGCACATACAGTCTATTCTGGTATCTTAACACACCATCTCCCCCTTGTGAGAAAACCTTTACTTTTTAATGTCTAACTGACTTCTTCAATTTAACTAAACTGAGATCCCTATCTTTCTTTTCTTTTAATTCAGCAACCAAAGAGGATTCTGAACAATTATGAACCTATACCCTACCCTCAACTAAATCAACAAAATGAATGCCTAGTCTAGCCTATTGATGAACCTCCTCAACTTTATCTTATTATCCTCAACATGAGCAACACTTCCCATAGATAGTATACTAAGGGCATCTTCAACTACATTGATTTTTCCCGAGTGATACAAAACACTCATATCATAAACTTTTAGCAATTCTAACCACCTTCTCTTACGAAGATTTAACTCTCTCTGCATAATTACATATTGCAAGATTTTGTGGTCCTTGAACACATCAACATGCACCCCATAAAGATAATGCATCCAAATTTTTAAAGCAAATAGAATAGTGGCTAACTCAATCTAGTGAGTAGGGTAGTTATTTTCATGAGGATTAAGTTGTCAAGAGGCATAGGCTATGACCCTACCTCGCTATAAAAAAACACAACCTAAACAAACTTTAGAAGCATCATATTAGAAAATAAATCCATTTGAACACTCTAGTAATTCCAACACAAAGGTTGAAATGAGTCGATTCTTCAACTCCTGAAAACTCTTCTCAAAAGAATCGAACCACTAAAACATAACTTTCTTCTAAGTTAATATAGATATAGGGGACACAACAGATGAAAATCCCTCAATAAACCATTGGTAGTCACCAGCAAAACCCAAGAAGCTCCTTATAATTGATGGAGAGATGGGTCTAGGACAGTTTCTCACTACCTCGATCTTTTCAGGATCAATTCTAATGCCATCACTGGAAATAATATGATAGAGGAAAGCTAGTGATCTTAGCCGAAATTCACACTTAATGAACTTGGCAAATAACTTATGATCTCTAAGAGTTTGTAATACTATTTTGAGGTGGTCTGTATGATCATTTTCACTAAAGGAACAGACAAGGATGTCATGTATGAAGGCTATGACAAACATGTGCAAATACTACTTAAACATGCTGTTCATAAAGTCCATAAAAGCTCCTGGGGCATTTGTTAACCCGAAATACATAACTAGGAATTTGAAGTGATTGTAACGAGTTCTGAAAGCAGTCTTTAGAATATCACATTCCCTTACTCAAAGCTAGTGATTCTAAGGTCTATCCTAGAGAAATAACTTGCACCCTGGAGTTAGTCGAATAGATCAACAATTCTTGGAAGAGGATATTTGTTTTTGATAGTGACTTTATTCAACTGGTGATAGTTAATATACATTCGCAGAGAACTATCTTTCTTTCGCACGAATAGGATGGGAGTGCCCTATGGAGAAACACTTGGCCTTATGAAACCTTTATTTAAAAGGTCTTTAAGCTGATCTTTTAACTCTATAAGATCAGCTGGAGCCATATGATATAGATAAATAGAGAAGGGTTGAGCATCAGAAAGATGGTCAATACCGAATTCTATTTCTCTATCAGGAGGTATCCCTGGTAAATCTTTGGGAAAAACTTCAGGAAACTCATTGACTACATAGACTGACTATACTATTAGAGTCTCAGGCTTAGTGTCCTTGACTCAAACTAAGTGATAAATACACCCTTTTGATATCATTTTTCTGTCATTAAAATAAGATATTAAATGACTCTTGGTAGACACTGAATTACCTTCCCACTCAAAGACTGGCTTATTAGGATACTGAAACCTCACCACTTGGGTGCGACAATCAATTGATGCATAACAAGAATGGAGCCAATCTATTCCGAGAATAATGTCAAAATATAACATATCTAACTTTATTAAGTTTTGTGATATGATCTTATGGAGGAAAGTGATTAGACACTTTTTATAGATTTGTTTGGTAACAACGGACTCCCCCACTAGGGTGGAAACTAAGAAGGGCTTAGAAATCTTTTCAGGACCCACTTCAAAATTCAATGCAACTAATGGAGTCACATATGAGAGATTTGACCCAGGGTCTAACAACACGTACACATCAAGATGAATGACACAGAGCATACCAGTAACAACATCTGGTGAATATCTTGTGGCTTAAGTTTGAGGACAAACATCTCGGCTTTCCTGCTTAGCATATGGGCACTCTTTGATCTCGTGACATAATTTACCACATACATAACAATATTTTTGTCCTAAAAAACACTCACCGAGATGATTATTACCACACTTAGCATATGTTGGATAACTGGGCTTTCTACTCATACTGTTCTGAGATATAGACATAAAAGTTCTACCCCACTACTACTACCTAGTTTTGGGTGTGGGAGCACTGGCTAAATATGGTACTGGCATAGATGAGTGACCCTGAAATGAAGAAGGATTTCCCCCTCCAAATCTTGGTTGGCCATACTATAACTATCTAATTCTCACCTTCTTATTTCTCCCTCTTTTTCCTTCCACTTTCCACCTCAATCTATTGAGCATGTGTCATCATCCTAGAAAGATCCATGTCCCTAATAAAAATGGCAGTTCAACACTCATTGACCACGAAAACAGAAACTCCAGTAACAAACTTACTTATACTCAATCTAGGGTCAGTTATCCAGTCAGGAATATACTTAGACAATTGGTTGAACTTAAGGAAGTACTCTGTCACTGTCATCATGCCCTACCTCCGATTCATAACCTCTTTAATCATAGATTTCCTCAGCTCACAGGAAAAGAACCTATCCAGGAACACATCCTGAAATACCTGATAACTCATGGGAGTCACATACTCACCTCTTGTATTCTTCCACATAACCACCCAATCATAAAAAACATCTTTTAGCCTATAGGATACTAATTCTACACTCTCCTTCTCAGTAACATACATAATTTGGGTGATTTTTTTCACCTCATCAAGGTATAGCAATGGGCCCTCACCTACTATTGACCCAAAGAATTCAGGTGGATTCATCCTTATAAAGTCACAAATTTTGGTTTCAGCTAAATCACTGTTCTTCTGAAGTAGGAATGCAACCTTATGAATACCCTGAATATTGGCAGTCACAGCTTGGGCTAACATCTGAAAAGCATCCTAAAATCTGCATGGGATACATTCTCATTCAGAGAATTAGCAGACTAAGGTGGTTGGTTATTATTTTTGTGTGCATTAACTCGGTGAGACAGCATGTTTAACTATAACATAAGAGCACGAGTTAAAAGCAGATAGATACAACCGTAAGCAAGATAGATCATGAAAGAAAAGTATGATTTCTTAAATCTTTCTGTAGCCTCTTGTTCATAAATATATTGTGCTTCACACTGATGATCAATGCTCTACGTACACAGCTTTGATACCAAATTTGTTAAACCCTGAAAACAAGTCCCCAGACATCATGTGATGCTCCAAACTATAAGTAGTCCTAAGTTAACCTTGTAAGCCTATTACTTATTCTGAAACTCAAAGTACTAGATATCTATGCATGCAAAACACTAAAATACTAAATCTATTGTCTGAACAGGACTTAGTTTAAATGAATGTAATGTTTGAAAGTAATTAATTAGGAAATCGGAGCAACCAACACTGTAAGTCTGAAATGTATCCAATAGTCATACAAGACCCTAACATTACTAACTAGAGAGTTTTTATAACAAACCTCAAACTAACTTGAACTAACTGAAAATATCTGAATAAACTACTATATAAAGCTAAAAATTTGAATAACTGGGTCACAAAACTATAAGAACTCACCAACTGTTGGGAAGTAAATAGGGATGCCCGCGATCAATCACGCTGCTGGTACTGGGCATCTGAACTTACATTATTAAATAATGTAGAACAAAGACATATATGTGGTTCAGTAATTTGGAATGTACTGAGCATGTGGGGGTGAATGCATTAGTAACGCAGTAACTGAATGTACATATAACTTATAAATAATGCATTCTAAGTTTAAATAAATCATACTGGTTTGAATATCTAAAAGCTGAAAATCATAATTATGTATAATAAAGCATGCACTTGTGAGCCATAACACTTAGTTTCTAAAAGATGTTCTATTATTCTTTTCTATTAGGACTTAGTTTTTAGGGAGTTTCTCCTAACCGACATACCTCATGTGAGATATCATGATGTCAAACATCTAGTTCCCCTAAGGGGAAAACCTTACGTTGCGGAAAGGTGTCATACTCTTTCCAAAGTATATAACCTGAGCTAAGTGATTACAATTTATATATGCATCCATATAAATGGAAAAAAATCTAAACTTGTACCCAGTTTGCTCGTAGTTCTAGGATATGAGACATTGGAAACATACCCAGCTAAGTGATAAATACTACTCTCTTTAATTTGTATGCTCATTTTGTAGGATATCCACTTTAAAACTAGTATAAGGGTTTATTATGAAAAACTAATTATGCAACTATCTTTTTTAAACTATAATTTGAAACTAGCTGAGAGGATTCCATATCTCAACTGAGGATGAAAAGATCAAATATTTTTTAAAATCTGAATAAATGCTTTTCTGAGGATGCTTAAGCACCATCTTTCTTGAAATATCAAGAATAAAACTTAGGGATTGAAAATCCCTTCTTGAAACTCATGTCAATTATCACAACTCATGTTCAATAAGGGAAATATTGAAATACTTTAACAATTCTAGTCAAGGTAGTGAAATTCAATTCTTAATGTATATAAAATCATGTCACATGCATAAACATGCAAAAATATATATGCAATTCAATATTTAATTCAGTTGTGATTTCATAAACTTTAAATAATGCTATTTAGGTGTGAACACTCAATTAAAATTCATGTAATGCAACCTTTAAACTAGTTTTGGGCACAAGGATGAAAGGAGTATCCTTGTTCATAACTTCACATACCTTATTTGATTAATTAGATGTAAAAGTTTGGACTTTGAATGCCTAATGATGTTCTTGAAGCCCTTTCTTGATGTTCTTGAACCCAAAAGCTTAAATTCTTTGTTAGCTTGAAAAAAGTGAATGGTGGAAATTTAAATTTCCTGGAGTTAAATTTGAATATTTAGGTTTTTCTTGGAGGGAATTTTGGTGAGGAATGAGCGTAATATTCTTAGAATAGGGTTAAATCTTCTATTTTTATGATTTGGGATGGGAAAAATGACTCAATTACCCTTTGGAGAATTAAAGTCGCAACTAGAATGCCAATTAAAGCCTCACCGTGAGGTGGTATGTCCCTCATCGCTATACTCAACACGATGCGGTGCAATCATGGTGAGTCTCTAGAAATTGACCATTGCAGATTTGCAATCTACCACAACACGACAATTCTCTCACTGTTATACTTACTGCGACTCGGTGCAATTGCGATGAAACACTGAAAACTAAAGAATGCCTTTTCACTCTCTACTGTGATATGGTGGACCTCTTACCGCTATACTCACTGTGATGCGATGAAATTATGGTGAGTTTCTGAAAAGTGAAATTCTACTTAACCAAAACTTAGTCCAAAAAAATTTAAAACTCACCCGAGATATGCTACTTACACCCCCAAACATGAATCAACTAGAAAATTTAAGTCTCGGGGTTGGGAAGGCCACTCTAAAAATCTTTGAAGCTAAATAGAGTTTAAAAAGTGACAAAATCCCTCAACACTTAGTTTTATTTTCAGGTTCTAAGTGCCTTAAGCAAGTACAAAGGGATGAATTGAACTAGGAACGTATGGGGTATTACACTTGCACTTTTCTTTAGCCCTTTGGTCTTGTCATTTACTTACCTGCACTTTACTTTAGCCTTTGCGGTGATTTTTCTTTATTTTTGATATATATTTATATATATAGATAGATAGATAGATAGATAGATAGATAGATAGATAGATAGATATTAATATGATGATGATGCCCGGCAAGGGCGGAGAATATATTAATGTGATGATGATTCCCAACAAGGATGGGAGATATATTAATGTGATGATAATGCATGACAAGGCCAAAGAATATGTTGATGATATTATCATATGTGGCAAGGTCGGAGGATACAATGATTATATGATGATACCCAACACGACTGGATGATATTATGATGATATATTGATGTCCGGAAAGGACGTAGGATATGTTGATGATATTATGATACCCCGATCGGCCGAAGGATTTGATGATGTCTCACAAGGAAGATGGATGATTATTGATGTGCCTATTTCGGCTAGCTCTACATATGAAAACTATATTTTTATTTATGTTCTTGCGTAGTTTTCTATAATATTTATATTAGAGTTGTCGAGTATAGTCTTCAAATGAGTTAAGGGAAGTGGTACAGCTGTTGATTTAATGATAAAAGATTCTTAGTAGTGGATAATAATTAAGTGGTTAATAGTGACTAGCGAATATGTGAACCTTAGTGATAAAGAGCACTACTGGCATTGATGGATATTAATAGGGATGATTATTTCATTATAGTGGTTAGTAATAATGGGTTTAGTGATAGTGATGATTAGATTCTATTGATGACTAAGTTCACAATGTTGATTAATTATTTAATGAGAATTTGTAGATTAATAATGCTAGTTGACATAAGAGGTTAGTTGATAAATGGATAGTGTATAAATGGTAATTTGTGGTCTTTAGTTAGATGGTGACTAGTGGGATTATGATGGCTGGATATAAATATTGGTTATTTAGTGAACATGGTATAGTGGTGAATCTTGACTATGCTTGATATTGGCTAGTTAGTGAATAATGGATAGTCGTTGATTGATAAATAGTGATTAAGCGATGAATGATGGATGGATAATAATTAGTGATTATATGATGACTAGTGAGTAATTGGTTTAGTAATGAGAGTTGGCTAGCTAATAATGAGTAAATAGGGTGTATTGATGAGATAATTACCTATATGGTGGTATGATTATTGTTATGAGTATATTGGTATATGATATTCAATCACGATTATTGATGATGATTACGAATGTTGGCAAATGGCTATTTGATAGAAATTGTGAAAAACCATGGATAATGACAAGTAGGTCATGTGTATTTATATATATATATGTTGGAGATTTGATCTTTTATATCTCTTTGATGTGCTTATCGATTGTATGGGATGCCGTGATGAATTTTTTACTTTACGTTCTCTTGGGTGTACTCTCTGGTGGTATGGGATGTTGTGATGGGTTCTTTACTTTATGCTCTAGTTGGTGTATGAGGTCCAACTTTTTACTTGTGTTTTCTTATGATTGCACTTGTGTTATTTTATGATTCCGAATTGTTTATCTCTTATGAACAATGGTATGGGCATGCATTGATGTCTCATGCTATATTATTATTCTGATACTTTATACTTGTTATGTACTTCAATATAGGCATATGTTGATGACTTATGTTATATTATTATTCCGAATTACTTACTTATTAAATACATTGTTGATGGAGATAATTCATGTTTAATTTTGTACCCCAACTTAGTTATCATTATCTTGCAGTTTAGCGTTCTTATATCATAATTTAGCTTAGTCGGGCAATGATTCCTACTGAGTACCCATTTTTTTATACTCATACTATATCTTTGTACCTTTTTTGTGCAGACTCGAGTATTGACTGTCGTTGTTGATCGTCATTTGTGCAGTGATTGATTTCTTGGGATAGGCTGAAATCTTGGAGTTTGGGTCATGATTTTCGGAGATAGGGTGAACTCTTGGAGTTTGAGTCACTCGATTTCCTTTCATCTCTTGTATTCAACCTGTAGCATTCGAGATAGATGTATTAACTATACTAGACTTCGAATTGTATTGATACTATTAGTTGCTCTTATACTAGCTCTACCAGGTTTCCAGATCGGTACCTCATTTGACTAATTATTCTATCTTGAACCCTTGTGTTTATAATTGATGTCCTTAAATTTACCCTATGTTGTGCCTTTCTTATCGGATTAACCCATTGTATTAGCTCCGACGTATGGTATTGGTTTACCTACTGGTGGGAATTGATAGGTCCCATCACAACTCATAAATCAGATCATGACAAAAAATACTTTCCAAATTTAATATTTTAATCAAAGTTAAGATGCTAGTTAAATCGATCTAATCTTTACTTGTAATAATTACATCAGACAAGTGTTATTCATTTAGATGTATACTTGAGGAGAGAAAGTGTAATGAAAGAAAACCAAATCCAAGTTCGGGGATTATTAAGTTTTAAATTAATTAAAATTTCAATTAATAAGAAACTTTCACGTATTAAATGAAAATATTAATGATTTTTTTCAGAAGTTTCTGTTAAGTGAAAGGCTAAAATCGAGCAAATAGAAGGATGGGAAGGATAATTAGCGCCCAAAAGTAGAAAGAAGATCAGAAGGATCATTTCCAATACTTGATTAGACACTTTTCCATTTATTAAATAAATAATTGCACACTATAATTCTAGGGATAATGGAAACAAATATGATACATTTGCGATTTTGCCTATCCAATTTGGCTTCACAAGTTAATTGATAAACAACCCTTTATGATGGTTTACTTTTTTTATTTTCTTGAATATAGTTTCAAGTCTGATTTTGTCTAAATAATTTCTTCTTGCGGTAGATCATCCAATCTAATTAGTTAGAATTTTCTTTTAATTTGTAGTAAGCACTATAATTAATATGCCTTATTCATAAGCAAGTTGATTGATCATGTGAATCATTTTTTGACCATATCTTTTAATTTAAATTCAATTTCTTTTTCACTAAGCAACACGAGGAATACAATTAATAAGAGAAAAAAACAAGTAAAGAAATTGATCCGCAGGCTTCAAATAAGAAAAAAAAAAAAAACTCAAACTAAACCTTTTTTTTTTCTTCCTATAATAATTTTAAAAATATTTTTTTTTCTTCCTATAATAATTTTAAAAATATTTTATGTATACGTTGGATTCAAGTACTATCCATTTTAATTCCTTTTAAACATGTCATATAATAAAAATATATAAATTTAAGTAATATATATTGACAGATATAACATTAATTTTTATACTAAGCAATAATTGAAGCAAGTGCGATGCATGTGTGTATATTTGGCTTCCTAATTAAGATAAATAAGATTTAATAAATTATTAGAAAGGAAAGGATAAAAGGTGTTCAGAGAATTAGTAATAAAACACACGACAAAGTTTTCTACGGGGTTAGAGGCATATTTATGGCTTACATTAGGACGATTAAATACATATAAAAGGAAATCAAGAGTCAACTGAAAATAGTGGGAGGAGACTCAAAACAATTCTTAGGAGACTCAAAACACTTCTTATTAGTAATGAGATTGCACTAAGAATCATATCTTACCCCGTTTGATTTATCTTGGTGATAGATGAATTACCGCGACATATTATCAAGATTTGTGTCAGAGATAATAACAAGCTAGAGATTTGAAGACAAACCCTTGAGTTAAAAGAGTTCAGATTGAACGGGAACTAAGATAGAGTACCTGAATGCAAGTTTAGTAACGTAAACTATGACAGAAATATGGAAGTGAGGACTGATGTGCAAGTTATCCCAAGAGAGGAAGTTTCATCTATCTTGTATCGATAGTCCAAGAAAATGGGGTAACTGATGATAATTTTACGCAACATATTAGAGCGGAAGTAGATCAAATGGAGACTTACATACAGTGTTTTGTTTGGTAAGAATTTTCCACAAAGACTTCAATATAGGTAAATTTTATAAAGTAGTTTTTAGATCAGCTACATTGTATGGTGCGGAGAGTTGGATGGTCAAGAACTCGCACGTCCAGAAGATAAAAGTAACAGAAATGATGATATGGATATGGATGTATGAACATACGAGGAAAGAAAGAATTATGAACAATGATATTTGAGATAAGATGAAAGTTGCCTTTCATGGTGGACGAGATGAGAGAGATGAGTCTGAGATAGTTCGGGTGTGTGAAGAAAAGATGCACCAGTTAAGAAATGTAAGAGGTTGACTATCGAAAGACTAAGAAGAGGTATATGTAGGTCTTCAAATAAGTATAGGGAAAGATGAATGGTAAGACTGAGTGTTACGCACCTGGAGCTTACAAAGAATATGATCCTCGGTACGAAAATATGGAGATTGAGGATTAGGGTAGAAGATAGTAGGTAATCAGGTGTTTTGAAATTTCATTATTAGTATTGTTATTCTCCTAGCTAATATCTTATTTTTTTATATTGTTATTATATGTTTTCTCCTTTGTTTTACTTATCATATTATCTATTGTTGATACCTTATTTTCTCCATTATTTTGGGTACAATGACATTTATTATTGTATTCCTTCATTAGTGTATTTTCTTTTCAAACCTACTTTGATGATATTATTTGAGTTGTGGTCTATCAGACACAACCTCTTTATCTTCAGAAGGTAGCAGTAATGTCTACATAAACATCATCCTCTCCATATTTCACTTGTGAAATTATAATGATAGAAAAATGCATAGAAATGCCCCTGAACATTTTAATTTTTCGTATTGGTACCTCAATTAGGCCATTTTACCTATTGAACTTTTTTATCATTCAGAAATCGCATCAATTAAGAACAATTACTGACATGGCACTGACATGGCATGACATGTGTAATACACTCTCCACTAGGAGAATGAGAAGCCATAATTTACTGTAATTTATTTTAAAAAATTCTCTCATCAGTTTAGGGTAAAATTTCAAACATTAAATTGAATTTTTGTAGAAAAATTTAACATCAAAAATTTATGTTGGTCAGTAAAAATTGATAACGAGGTGTGTAAAAAGAGAAAATAATTCTTTTTCGGTGAAGTGGATGGTGGTTGGAAGTTGGTCCTACCGCCAGCTCATTGAAAAACGAGAAGGAGACCATTGCAGGTGTTTTGGGGTGGTTTAGTGGTGTTGGAGGGTGGCTGATTGTGTTGGGATGGGTTTTCTGGCAAAATTTTCACCGGAAAAATCATATATCAACACTCCAATTTGGACATCAACACTACAATTCTTGATGCCATCATAGAGCTTAATTCCTCAAAAGCAAGAGATCTTTTTCTTCCTCTAATGGAATTGAGTGTTTTTTTGATGAAAAATGGAGGAGTGAAGGTGAATATTAATGGTAGAGGACTAGCGGAGGAAGAAGGCAAAAAAATTTATTTTTTTGTTAAAATAAAATTGTTATTGTTGCTTGTTCTATATGAGTGTGTGTCATATTGTTACTCTTTTTCTTCCTTTAATGTTTGTTGGGTGTTGTTTTGGTGGAAAATGAAAGATTGATAGTGAGGTTTAATGGTGAAAGTGTAGAGAAGTAGAAGGTAAAAAAATAAGATTATTTTTCTTTATTCAAAAAATTATTTTAAAATTTTTTTTTCTTAGATGACATGTAATTTTACCCTTGGTTATAATTTTCATGTCATGGAAAGTGAATTTCAGACACCAAATTTAATCTGGAATTGTGCTAATTATGTTTAATTGACACATTTTGTGAATGATAAAAGAGTTCAATAAGTATATGACCTAATTGAAGTGCAAATACAAAAAAAGTTAAAAAGTTCAGCGGTCTATCTATGTATTTTGCCTATACTGAATATTTTAGAAAGACTAATGGGTGATCAAATTTTGACGACCCAAAAGGCCATGAGTGGCACCCACACTAATATTCCTGTGTGGGAGAACCATCTAAGCCGAACTGCTACCCAATCACTTGATTAAGATTAAAACGATATTATCATAAAACTAACTTAATGACAATAATCTGTTGGTGTAATATACCACAAATTACAATAATCATTACAGTTGAAAATATAAAGCGAACAAAAAATGAAGAAAATAAGATCATCTTCTTCTTGGTTGCGGTGCCGATATCTCATCTGAAGCAGCTATGTCGTATCCCGATTTTGCAAAAGCGTTTTTGAGAATAAGCCCCATTCTCAGATAAAGCTGCCTACTTCCATGCCGACATAGGTGAAATATGTCAAGGGTGGTCCTATAATTTTGACACCCCACTCATACGAGATACAGAATTTTCATTAAGAGTGTTTTGACTCAACCTTCACAAATCATTACAGGAACAAAATGCACTCACATCACAGGAAGGATTAAATAACAGTTCATCTTACATCAAGTCATCATATGATTCGTTCTTCCTATTGAACCTTGTTATAGGATCTCTAGTCCCCAAGTTGGGTTTCCTCATATATGACTCATGACTTTTTATAGGTTTCATTCCTCTCCCTTGATGTTATTTAGACCATTTTCTTGGTAAGGCCTTAGTTTTGAATCTACAAGATTATCACATAGTTAACATAATTAGTATTGGTATACCATTGATCATTATGATCTCACAATATTACATTTTTTTCCATATGGTCTGAATTTACCATTTTAAAAATGGCTTATAATCTATCAATAATATTTTTTCTCATTTTACATCAAAAGCACTTTTAAGTACAACAAGATTTATTTTAATTAAACAAGCCACAACTTTTTCAAGTAAATATACTTGGTTTGCTTGTCTATCCTGCTTAAGTACTTTTGCATAATTTCATGCCAAGTGTAATTAGCCACATATCTTATATTTTACTAGGCTAGTAAACTCTTTTTAGTTTTCACACCACTTTGATATATTTGAATCAAAAGAAGTTGCATGGCTCATAAAATGTATTTCACAATTCTTCTTTTTCACCATAATGTGACATGTCAATGAAAAGTTCATCACATAATTTAGGTATTTTTCATTCCAAGAATAAAATTTATCTCACTCAAATATTTAATGTCAAATTGTTTATTCAACTTATCATTTATTTGATAACATGTATGTTAGAGACAAAGTCATCAATAAATATATAAATAGTAACTTGTGATTTATTTCAAGACTAATATATGCACTTGTAACTTTTTTTCAAAGTATTTCTCAAAAATTCAAAATCACATTTTTCATCGTGATTTTTTCTCATTTCATTAGCCCCCACTATTTTGAGACTTCATGAAAATTAACTTTCATGAAAAGTATAATTTTACTCATGAAAAATCATAGGTAACTTTTTACCTTTCCTCCACAACAAGTAGAATTGTTTTACCTTTCCTCCACTTAAGTAGATAAGAAGAAAGATACTTTATGTGGCTATCTCTTACCGTTCATCTTTTGAGATCTCTCATCTTGATATCCGCAATTTTCAAAATGTAATAAAACATGAATCTCCTTAAAATTTTTAGTGTAATATAACACAAATTACTATAATCATTATAGTTGAAAGTATAAAGCGAACAAAAAATGAAGAAAATAAAATTATCTTCTTCTTGGCTGACGCGCTGATATCTCGCTTTCTTAAAGGAGAATCAAGCCCACTGCAGCATAATTTACACTAATCCAGCAGTATATCTCTTGACTTGTCCCCTCAAAGATACAACAGCCCATCAACGATGTATAACTCAAGCAACTCCAAATTAGTTGAATAGTCCAAAGCTTCATCATAAGAAGACCTTCCTTCAACATATAAAACTTTTTTTTGGTATAATGAATATAGTTGTAGACTTAGAATATTTTCTTTTTCTCAACTCTCTGTTTCACTAATATAGTTACTCTCTTTGTATTATAGTGAATATAGATAAAGACAAAATATTTTCTATGAATCAACTCTTTCCTTCACTAATATAATTTTCACACTTTTCAACTTTTTCTTATGTCTCACAATGTACTGATAACGCTCAGCTTACACCTCAAATTAGTGTAAGGTGGTCGTCATTAATATATTTACCCAACTTTGGAGTCGAAATCGAATCCATAAGGAATAATATGAGTGGTGATTAAGCTAATTTGAAGCTATAGCTACAAGTTCAATTCAAACAAATGGTACGAAAATATAAAATTAAGATGGGGGTTTTGAAAGTATCAAGTAATGTTGTCACTTCAATATTAATGTTTGTCATCAATATAAATGGGAAACCAGAGCTATGTTCACGAAGGGTTTCGGGAATCGATGGATACTAGGTAATGCCAGAGATTCTCAAAATTATTAGAACAGCAGAATATTCCTGACGATTAGACTATCTAACTTATCTTCGACCTCACCAGACAATTTATTATCTAATTCTCTCGAACTTAGATAACTTATCCATTTCCAATAGGATGTTATCTCAGGTAGATTAATACAGTTACAACATTAATCATTAAACAGAAGGTTCATAGCTTCCGAGCCCTGTTTATAGTATCGGATAGAGAGCTGCGTGGTCAGGATTATCACCTTGGAAGAAAATAGTAAAAGATCAAAAAAGTAGCCTCATGGGTATCTAGGATTAAAATGATGTTCAGCAAGTCTAGAAAACTTAAGCCAACAACAACTGTAGTTAAAATGAGGAAACTAAGCGAAGGCGGCAATTTCTGAATTTTAAATTTCATCCCATGCCTTCTTGTTTGTGTTTTCGATCAGGTCCACTGCCATTGACCTGATTGGAACCACAAACGAGATTGAAAGACAAATAGAGTATCATTACTTCCTTAACAATATGGATTAATTGATTGTGTTTTCTTGCCTTAGCATGCTTTCAACATTCCTTGGAGAAGATAAGATGCTTGCTGTAGTATGTGAATACCGATAATTTATAATCTTGCCTCCAACTTGCTGATTCTGTATTCAAGCTAGTCATTGCCATCTTTGAAGTTGGTAAGAAGTTCCTCATCTCTTGTGAGTTTGATCAGGAATAATACCTTTAAAGTTGTGGCATTCTAGAAGACCTTCAAAACACTTCCTTCAGGAGCCTTAAAGGATACATGGAGGGTTATTGTGTTTGTTTTAGGTTAAAATATGTTGATGCACATTGAAGATGTGGTTCCAATAGTTGAACAACACACTTTTATTGAGCGTTGCTCCATGCATATTGCTCAACCAATTTGATAAATTAGTAAGCATGGAGCTACATAGTGTATGATCTAAAATGACTCTAGCAAGCCTATCAAATGTTATATAACTCTGACCTCATTACCCTATCAAAAAAAAATATGCCCGAGTTACTGCATAAATCAAAAACAAGCTCAATCTGTCAGCCTTTCTGTTGATCACTCTTCTTTAATATAGATAATAAGATATCTTCTACGTAAAAGTCTACAACGTCTCCAAATATGCTTGCCTAGAAGAAATCAATAAATATCTTTAAATTAATTGCTCCCAGGAAAGCATGTCTGGCGATGGTGTACACTTTTTTATAGTATATATCTTGTCATCTATACTCAAGAAGAGCGATCAGCAGAAAGGCTGAGAGATTGATCTTGTTTGATTTGTGCACTAACTCGATCATATTTTTTTGATAAGGTAATGAGCTTGGAGTTACGTAACGTTTGATAGGCTTGGTAGATCCGGTTTAGATCATATGCTACATAACTCCATGATTACTAATTTATCAAATTGGTTGAGCAAGATACATTGATAAATGCTCGATAAAAGTTTGTTGATCAATTGTTAGGACCACATCTTCAACATGCCTCAACACATTTTGAACTAAAATAAACAAAGTAACCCTCCATGTATTCTTTAAGGCTTCTGAAGAAAGTGTTCTGAAGAGCTTCTAGAATGCCACAACTTTGAAGGTAATGTTCCTGATCGAGCTGACAAGAGATGAGAAACTTCTTACCAACTTCGAAGACGGCAACGACCAGCTTGAATACAGAATTAGCGTGATGGAGGCAAGCTTGAAAATTAATGAGATTCACATACTACAGCAAGTATCTGATAATCTCTAAGAAATGCTGAAAGCATGCTAAGGCAAGAAAACAATCAATTATAACCATATTTCTAAGGAAGCAATGATACTCAATTTGTCTTTCAATCGCGTTTGTGGTTCTGATCAGGTCAACGGCAGTGGACCTGATCAAAAACATAAACAAGAAGGCATGGGATAAAATTTAAAATTCAAAAAAATTTTCCTTCGCTTAAATTACTTATTTTAACTGTAGTTATTGCTGACATAAGTTTTCTAGACTTGTTGTACATCATGTCAACCCTCGATGTCCTTGAAGCTGCTTTGTTGGTCTTCTCCTATTTTTTATATTGGTGATAATCCCGACCATGCAGCTCCCTAGCAAAGTATCCATTTGTATTATTTTTCCTTCAGAGAGACAATAGACGAAATTACATTAATAGATACACTTTTAGATTTGTACTTGATTCAGATTTTGCATCTGTTAAGGTAATTTCATCAGCCAAATTTGCTAGAAGTTACTTTCTACCCTATGTCTCTTCTTCAATAAGATAGGTTCAGAACCATATTCATGGTCCCTTAGACTTATCAGTTTGGACCTACGAAACTTAACTGTAAAATTGCAGACATCTTGTTCAAACAATCTATGACTAATCAGTAAAAACAGCATTCACAAAATTAGTGCACTTCATGTGTGTTTCCATGACAACATTATAAGTAATACATATCTCCCACATATTAAATGGTTCCATCTACAAGCAGCTTATTCCTCCGAACCCATCTTTACCGCAGTCTCTTGTGATGCTTCGGTAAAAGTTTATCAACTATTAGTTTCTTATATCTACAAAGAAGAGGAAAAAATTTGAAGTCACAAAAAGAACATTATCCATCTATTGCATCAGATGTGGAGTCTGTTGTAACAGATATGGAGTCTGTTGCAATAGATGTGGAGTCTGATGGAATACATCAAACCAGCCTTTCTGGTGGTTTGATTTGTTCCAATAGTTTCTCTATCTGTTGATACATCAATAACAGCATAAACATCAACAATAAAGAAATAACAACATTTGTTCCAACAACATCATCAATAACAAAGAAGCAACATTCTTTGTTTTAGAACCATCAACAACACCACACCACAAGTTCCAACAATGCCAACCCCACCAACAACATCAATAATTGCATCAACAATAAAGAAAAAAATAAAATACATACAAAAAAATGATACTTACAACAAGGCTTTTAAACTTCTCCTAACAGATGACTTTTTTCGCATATTGTAATAAAAATTCTGAGTTTGTTTATTCAACACTTAAAAGTTCATTCAAATTTTTTAAATAAATATGATATGGGTAAATAGTAATTAAATAAAAAAATAGATGTAAATAACTTACAAAGAAGAAGATGAGAATGAATGAGCAATAATGGCCTATACCTTAATGTCAAAAGGGAATCAAAACAGCAATTTCAGTCGAGAAAAGATATGGATCGGCTTAGATCTGAAAGGATATTTATGAGAAGAGAATAGAAAAAGGAGAAAAAAGGTTGTGACCCTAAAGAGGGGAGAAATAAAAAGATGATGAGAGTTGAATAAAATAAACTATAGCTGAAGGAAGAGATGAGATAATTTCTATAGATGTATTATGTACGTTGACGTGGGGGTTTCCAATATTCATTAATTTCATTAATAATTTGAGGGGCACGAGGAAGACTAAGACTAGTGACATGGAAAACACAAGATAATACTTCTCAATGAACTCACTTTTGAGATATCCAAGAAACATTTTTTACCGCCTTTAGTAGTAAGTACTACTACTTGATATTATCTACTTGGACAAGAAGCTTTCTTTAAAATTAAAAGAGAAAAAAGGATTTTCCAATAAATTTGTCATCTGTTACAACATATATAAATATCTATTTTGAAATCTGAACAGCTAAGTCATCTGTTACAATAGATATCAATATCTATTAAAAAATTCCAACAGCTCAGTCATCTAAGACAATAGATGAAAATATCCATTTGATAATTAATTAAACAGATATGTCATCTATTACAACAGATATGAATTTCTGTTTGAAAATTTTCAACAACTCAGTCATTTATTGCAATATATTTTATTGCAATTGATTTATGTGGAACTAGGGATGAATGAATAAGCTCGCAGGGTTAACAATAAATCCAATCAAGTCTTTGCAATTTTATGGCATTGGTATTGCATTCATCCCGACTAGAGTCCTCGATCGATCACTCTTGAGTTTAAATAAGTTCTCGTCAACTTAGTGTTCGGATAGTGATAGTACCTAAGTTGATTTAGGTGGAACTAGGAATGAATGAATGAGCTCACAGGGTCAACTATAAATCAAATCGAGTTTTTGAAACTGCATAGCATTAGTATTGCATTCATCCCAACCCGAGCCATTGATAGATCACTCTGAGTTGAAATGAGTTCTAATCAACTCAATGTTAGGATAGTGATAGTACCTAAGTTGATTTAGGTGGGACTAGGTATGAATGAATGAGCTCGTAGGGCTAACTAAAAATCCAATTGAGTTTTTGCAATTGTATGGCATTGGTATTGTGTTCATCCCGACCTGAGTGATCGATCGATCACTCTGAGTTGAAATGTGTTCTCATCAACTCAATGTTAGGATAGTGATAGTACAAGTGGGAGTAGGGATGAATCAATGAGCTCATAGAGTAAACTATAAATCCAATCGAGTCTTTGCAATTGCATGGCATTGGTATTGCGTTCATCCCGACCCGAGTGATCGATCGATCACTCTGAGTTAAAATGAGTTCTCATTAACTAGATATTAGGATAGTGATAGTATCTAAGTTAATTTAGGTAGGACTAGGGATGAATGAATGAGCTCGTAGGGTCAACTAAAAATCCAATTGAGTTTTTGCAATTGCATGGCGTTGGTATTGCATTCATCCCGACCTGAGTGATTAATCGATCACTCTGAGTTGAAATAAGTTATCATCAACTCAGTATTAGGATAGTGATAGTACAGGTGGTACTAGGGATAAATGAATGAGCTCCATGATCAACTACAAATCCAATTGAGTCTTTGCAACTGTATGGCGTTGGTATTGCATTCATCCTGACCTGAGTCGTCGATCGATCACTCTGAGTTTAAATAAGTTCTCTTCATCTTAATGTTAGGTTAGTGATAGTACCTAAGCTGATTTAGGTGGAACTAGGGATAAATAAATGAGCTCACAGGGTCAACTACAAATCCAATTGAGTTTTTACAATTGCATGGCATTGGTATTGCATTCATCCCGACCCAAGTCGTTGATCGATGACTTTGAGTTGAAATGAGTTCTCATCAACTCAATGTTAGGATAGTGATAGTATAAGTAGGACTAGGGATGAATCAATGAGATCGCAAAGTCAACTACAAATCCAATAGTCTTTACAATTGTGGTGTTGGTATTGCATTCATCCCGACATGAGTCATCGATCGATCACTCTAAGTTGAAATGAGTTCGACTCAACTCAATGTTCTAAAAAATATATCTTTTAAAGTTTTTAAAATTAATTAAGATCAATTTGGACCAAATTAGCAACTTCAAAACTAGACTTTCTTTTCCAAAATTACAAATCATCTATTTGCGCGAAAACCTTTTCATTTCAAATCTCAAGTTATCGCTCTTCTCTCTCTCTCTCTCTCTCTCTCTCGGGGTCTCCTCTTAGTCTCAACAATACAAATAACAACTACTCAACATAATGCTCAACCCTTCAAAATAGGTCAATTTTCTTTCCATTTACGACAACATATAGTTATTTTTTATACTTCCTTACCGCTTGTATCCATCGTTTTCTCTGTCTTCACAGGTAACAGCATTCGACAAGAGTTCTACATTTATTATTTATTATAAAAAAAATAGGGCTTTTTAGTTAATGATGAAAAAGAAGACTTTTAGTTGTATTATCTTCGAGAATGGGTTAACAATTTTGAGTTTTGTTGCTAAAAAAGTAGGAAACAACCGAGAAAACCTTAGTTTTCTTTCAGTGTTTTGCTGACTGTCATTGTATTGTTGGATCATGTTTGTGGTGTTGTTGTTCACTATTATTGATGGTGTTGGTATTTATGTTTTTTAGCGGTGGTGTCAGTGGTCTTGGTGTTGGTATTGGTGGCATTGGTGGTGGCATTGGTTGTGATGGTGGTGGTCCATCTGTTGCAACGGGTGGATGATCTTTTGGGAGATATTAAATAGGTCTTCAAATAGATTCCCCATCTGTTCCCACTGATGGGTTATCAGTTGGAGTATTTTGTTGTAATGTGTTGTAGAATAATTTATTGAAATTTGTCCATCTGTTGCAATAGGTGGAATATCTATTGGAAGATATTAAATAGGTTTTCAAATAGATTCGGGTTCCCTATCTGTTTCAACTGATGGGTTGTCCGTTTGAGTATTTTTTTTGTTATGTGGCATAGTATAATTTATTGAAATTTATCTTACCTTTTTAAAAAAAATTGTTCAAACATCGAATGCAATGTATATTTTGTTTTTCTATTGTTTCTAGTTAAAAGATGTCTCCCAAAAGAAAAGAAACTAAAACTGGAGAAAGTGGTTCAACTTCTAATCACCAAACAAAAAAGGCTAGAGTAAAGATAGATTCGGAAGAACTTCCAAAACAATCTCAGTTAGGGAAAAATGAAGCCGAGGAAAGTGATAACTCCTCCTAACCAATGGGGCGTGAAATAATATCAAAATTCCAGCATGATTCTGTCAAAACCATTAGTATTGATAAGTTTCGAGTAGCGCTGCCGATGAATAGCCCTAAAGTAATATTTTGTGATCTTGTACTTAAATGTCAATTGGAGAAACCTTTTGATGAACTTAGGAGTATTATGAAGAAGGAAAACATAGATGGACTTTTTAAGAAGAGCTGCTTTGCATACTTTCTTGAGCTGTCTGGGGCCCGCCCTCTATGTTTCCCAATGATCATGGTATATTGCCTTCTCAAGTGCAGGATCAAGTATGCAGGAGATAATGGAGGTCCGAAGGAGGGCATAAAAAAGATGGATGAAGTCTGGATCAACTACTGTGGCATGCCGGTTAATTTTGTATTGAAAGAGTTTGCCATAGTGACGGGCTTGAGATGTGATCGTCCAGAAGAACCTCCCATTAAGAAAACACCCCACAAAAGATCCAACAAATGCAAGGTAAAAAAAGATGTGCTGTTGGGCATTGTTGGACCTAGCTACAGAGTGGAGGATTTTATGGTGGATCTTAAGAATAAAGCTATGCCAAAGAACTACAGGGAGAAATTATGCTTAGTTTGGTTTGTCCATTCCGTTTTATTGGCAAGAGACGTCAGGAAAGTCGTAGAACATGATTTTTTGGCGCTTTCTGATGATTTTCAGAAATTTAATAATTATCCCTGGGGATACAACAGCTACTACTTAACTGTCAAATATTTACTGAAAAAGCTAAAGCCAAAGAAGACCACATTATTCGGCTTTCCTTGGGCTTTCATGGTACAATTGATCACTATTTTTACTCATTCATTAATTTATATTGAATATACTTATGACTTTTTTTTCCTGCTTCCTGTTTACAATTTCTAGGCTTGGGAATGTGAAGTCATTCCTCCCCTCTAAAAGCATTTGAAGGATTATTCAGATAAGGTGTCTCATCTAAGGATCCTTAGGTAGTTGGCTGCAGTAGAGAGCATCAAAAAAAATATTAATGAGGCTGATCTCTTTAACCCTCCAAATGATGCAGTACGTCTTCTTTCAACTAAAATAGTTTGCCTCTAAGAAAGATATTGAAACAGATGTTCCATCTGTTGTGATAGATGGACCATTTGTTGCAACAGATTACCTGTCAACTGCAATTGGTGCAATAGATGGGTAATCTATTATGACACACGATCCATATTTTGCCATAGATTTACCATATATTGCTCTAGTCTATAAACCCTACTCAACAGATTACCCATCTACTATAAATTAATCAATAAATGGGTAATTTGATGTAATATATTATCAATTTGTTTAAACATACAGATCAGCTATTGCAGTGGCTAGATCGTCTGTTGCATAGGTTGGTTGTGTTAACATAACCTGAGCCCCATGTAACCTAACTGACTTCAAATTATTATTATTATATGATTTAAATTCCTCCTATCTTTTTTTATAGGTTGTGCATCCTTGGATCGTGCCAACCACTGATGAGTTGGGGATGAATTCTTTTCTTACTCTGGGTCTTGTTGATACAAAAGAAAACCCAACGGTGCAGTTAATAAAGAAGGAATTGGATGGAGCAACATCCATAAGAAGAGCAGTTAGGAAAGGTCGGCCTAATGTTAAAGCTCTTCAAGACCAACCTCAAACTGCAACAGATCCGGGTGCTTCTTCTCGGGTTGTTACTGCTGGAGTTGTTTGTGATGGTGGCAGCTATCTTGCTGCTGCTTCTGCTACCAGTCATGATTATAAGCATATTGGTGCTTAGTAAAAAATAAATATGTTGGTAAACACCCCTTGCACAGGTCCTTCCTCTCACCCCTACACCAATCCCTCCCACTCTTACAGTGGTCCCTCTCACCCCTCCTCACCCTCATATTCTCATTCCAAATGAAAAGTGTTCAAGGACAGAGAGGATAAACTCCTTAAAAAGCAAGAGGTTATTACTGAAGCTGTCGAGAAGTTGAAATCCAGAAGGGGTGTCATACCATCAAACGAGGTGAGGGAGCCCTGCAGCACTCCTACAGTAGAGGTTAGGAGGAAGAGAAGAAAAATTAGACAAATTTTCTTCATTCTAAAATCAACAAAAATTATAACTCACCCCACTCCAATAGATATTGAAGTTTAGGGGCCACCGAAGAAGGTGGACATATTCACGGCGTGTGGCAAGGAGAAGAAGAAGAAACTGGTAGAATTCATCAAGATGAAGGTTCAAAAAGAATACACCATGCATTCATTTGCCGCCAACAACTTCTCGAATATGACAAATATGTTCATGTGGTACGAGGACATGGTAAGTTTACTTTTGCTAACCTAGCCTTCCAATCTACTCTATGAAAAAGAATCTACGCAGCAAATGTGTAGTCTGCTGTAAAAATTTGGTATTCTGTTGCAACATAATACACATCTTTTGCATAAGTTGCATTGGCTGGGTAATCTGTGAACTGATTCATAGAACCCTCTACATCAGATTATTTCCACTATATTTTTATTCTTTACAATAACTAACTTATTTAAAAATTGTCTTCTTATACCACAGTATGTTGATAAAATTCTCTGCCTCATGAGGGGCAGGCAATTAGCGTACCCGGATGCTTATGATGTTGCCAATAGGATAATGGACCTCAACTTCTACAATAATTTCAAGGATAGGTATGCTAAACTCTATAAGATAGCTGATTCTGGTGGCCTGGGATTTAATCAGTTAGTTTTTATGTTCCAATAAGATGAAGAATTGATTAGATATGTTAGAGGGAAGAGGCCATATCCACACGATAAGAGCTGGACCAAGGCAAAGAGAATCCTTGCAGTCATGAATGTTGATGTCACATATTTTCTCACTGTTGAGATACTACTATACGAGGGAAAAATTAAGGTTTATGATTGCAACTTACCTGTCTTCAGCGAGAAGATAATTTTAACCCACATCCATCCACTCTTGAAGTTGTTGCCCAAGTTGTTGACTCAGAGTAAGCGGATAGATCGTTTGCTGGCTGAAGTCTTAGCAAAGGAATCATGGGATTTTGAAGGTTAAAATAAGAACATCCAGCTCCCAAGAAATACAACCGGTGCAACGTGCGGGCTGTACTCGCTTGAATACATTGAGTGTTTGCTGACCGGCACACAAATAACCGGTGTGTGCGACACCATTGTGGAAAAGATACAATGGGTCTGGGCATATGGGGTACTAGCTAATGGTTGGAGCCCGTTTATAAAAAAGAACATAGACAAAGACAGAGACGAACACGATAACAAATTTTTATTTCAAGCCAATTCACTTTACATGTAGTGGCAATAATTTTTATGTCTGGCCAAGTTGAATTTTTATAATGCAACAGATTTTATATCTGTCGTAACAGATATAGTACCTGTTGTGATAGATTGATTATCTGTTGGAATAGGTTGGTCATCTATTGTGTTATGCAGATGTTCCCAGTCTGTCTATTACAATAGGTATAAGATTTGTTGCAACATATAATCTATCTGTTGTAACTGATTGGTAATCTGTTGGAGTAAATAAAAAAAGTTGGAGGACCTGTTATATAATTTTCAACAGATTGCCTATGTGTTGCATCTCATGTTGCAACATATGTCTAAATATGTCTGATAAGATATGTCATCTGTTGCAGCAAATGCATTATCTGTTGCAATATTTGATTCCAATACTCTATTTCAATTAATATGTTTAAAACTAAGGATTAATTATATTCATAGACATAATAAAATAAATCGAAGCCTTCAAAAATTACATGAAATAACTCAATAAATTAATGAAATGTAAAAAAAAATCATTATGGGTACAAACATCTACTCTACAAATAAATCGACAAGTTAAACCAAGGAGGATAGGTTATTACATTGACGGACTCAAGTTATAAAGATCTAATCAATATGGACAAGTTGTTCTTCATCCGGTGCTATGAAATTCGGCTTTGGTCATCGTGGATCTTTAACGTTAGTTACGTATGGCTTCTGAGCTTTTGCTTCACTGTATTTCCATAAATGAGCAACATATCTTTTGCAGAGTAATCCGATATCAAGTCTATCATTTGGTACTTGTAATACAGCGCTCAAATACTCAGCATAAGCGGCAAAAAAAGGACCGCAATCCCTGCGTTATAAAAAAACAGATAATTCATATCTTACAGTTCATGCAAGCGTTATGAAATTTGTGAAATAGAACTAAATCATAACACTTAAACTTACAGGCAACAAATGGTTTATTGAGCAATTCCGTCAACATATTGTACATCAAATGGATTAGCCATTTTATCCCGGTATGCTTCAATCGTCGACCAATCAGTACGAACCTTTTGGTCCAAAAAGCCACTCATATCAAGGTAAGTAGGCAATATTTTGGCCACCTTTGTTTCTCAGAAGATGGCCCAGAACATCTTCTTCGAGACATCGAGTCATAAACTCGGATGCGCCTCTCTTTTAGAACAACAACAGCCAACACCCAATGGATTTCATCACCACAATTGATTGGGATGTACACTTAATCGACCAAATGCCAAGGTAAGCTAGCCGGAATGCTAAAACCTTTGATGATGTTGATTAAGTATTCCTCATTTCGGGAAACTTCCGGCTGCTGTTGACAATACCTATCATAGGAATTATTGATGTAACTTTGTACAAACAATTGCCTATTGTGTATCTATATTGTTCTTGTGTTTGTAACTTAGCCTTCTTTTGGATGTAGTAAAGAATGACATTGATGTGTTGCACATATTATCAAACATTTTGAATTATGTAATGAAAAAATCAATACAAAGATGCAATTAAATAAAGTATTAATTAATAGTAATATGTATGGCATTTAAACTTCATCGTTCCAGCAAGTTTGGGGATGTGACATCAAATAGAACCAATTCTTTATTCCGGGATGTGCAATAACAAAGTCAAACATATCAAAACCAAGACTCGATTCGTTCACTTTGTAGCGCTCGTCATTTTGTTTTCTAAATGTTGATTTATATGTGTTAATGTCGGGTTCATACAACAAGAATTGTATAAACCAATATCTATAAAATTGATTTATGTACTTGCCGGCATGATACTTTAACAGACCATTGGCAATCCATTCTGAATAGTGGTTGATCAACTGTGTTAGTTTTTTTGGAGCCTCATCTGAGATGTTGAACCCTTCAAACGGGTAATTCTTCCGTTCTCCCAAACTGACAGGCTCCACTTTTTCTTCATCTTTGGAAGTAGTTGATGGATTATCAAATGTGATATTATGCTCTTCGGCAGTAGCTGTGACATCTACCTAAAAAGCCAGAATTATCAATGTTAAGTAGAGATATACAATAGATTTTCCATTTGTTGCAACAGATGAGTCTTATATTATATCAGATGGATTATCTGTTGGGACAAATTCAAATAGGTAATCAGAGCAGTGCGATAATTTCAAACAGATGACCCATCTGTTGCAACATAAGGCTTGTCTATTGAAACAAATAACGAATCTAATGCAAAAGGTTAGATTATAGTTGCAATAGATGTATATATCAGATTGATAATTTTCAGCAGATGTATTATCAATTGAAACAGATATGTACCTGTTTGTTTTCTGGAACAGATGATATACATTCACCTTCTTCATGTTGCTCTCCTGTGGCCCTAGCATACTGAATATCGGGGCAATACAAAGACAGAGGCATTGCAATATTGCTTTTTTGATGATTGATGATGCCTTGGAAGTGTCTTTTCTTCTCCTCTTAGCCTCCTTGATCTCTAGTGGAGTGTCTGGATATGAAATCCTCTTTGACGGAATGACACCCTTCTTAGATATCATTTCCTTTACAGAAGAAGTTAGTGCTTTAATAGCATTAATCACTCCATTGTGTTTCACCTTGCTGTCTTGACATTTTCATGAAGAACATTCGCTAGATGCGACAAAATCTGGAGAAAAATTTGTACAACCATTATGATCATAATCATAATGGCTTGTTGTTTCAAAAACTGTAAGAGGAGCATCATTAGCCCCACCCTCCAAAATTATTTTTCTTATGGTGGTTGTTGCTCAAACAATTCTATTTTTATTCCATCAATGATCTTAGGGTCCGATAAAGTGTGCACAGATCGTAAAGTAAGAGAAAATGACATCTTCAACTCTCGGTTGGTCGGAACAAGCCACAGATGGATAATTTAAAATAAATTGGTACATATATTAAGAATGATGATGAAATCATTTAATCATTAATTAAAATAAAAACTTGATTAGGATTGGACTTACTGCTTTCTTGGGGGGATTGAAAAGATCAAGAAATTTTGCATTTTTATTGGTTTTGGCCGACAACCAAATCAGAATTCTTGGACAGGAAACTTCTTCCTGGTAGTTCACTTGTTGTCTAAAAAACGGAATGGCTTCAAATGCCCAATCCTATAACATAATGTCAATAAATCAAAAGCATTATTGAATAAGAAAATGTTGAATCTTATCATGATAAAAGAAATATTTACCATGGAGGCCCATGGAAAGCCATACAAGTTGACTGTTTTTGGCGTTAACGGAGTTAACCAATATTCAACAGTCATTTTGAAGCTTTCATAACCCCAAAGATAGTTGTTAAATACCTCAAGATCCTCAGAGAGATTTATTAAACCGAGGCTTATGTTGTTGTTAATGTCTCTCGCCCAAAGAACATTATGCACAAACCAAGCCAAGCACAATGATTGCTTGTGCTTATTTGAAAGTCCTTTACCTTTCAACGCTTCTATCAGATTTTTATTTTTAAAGCTTGCACCAACAATGGACACTAGGTCATCACGATCACTCGACTTGCCTTTTTCTTTTTTGGGTGTGCGGGGTGCTTTTTTTGGGTCAGAGTAGGTATAACTTGAGAAGGAAAAGAAGGATAACATTTTAGTCTGGTAACTATGGCAAACTCCTTCCAACAAAAACAAACAGGCATGCCACAGTAATTTATCCACACCTCATCCATCTTATCTTGTTTTCATACATAAACCTGCGCTTGAGAAGATCATATACCATTTTCATCTGGAAACGAGCATTGTTGTCCTCTGGTAAATCAAGATATTGCCCAAAGCAGCTTTCCCTGAAATATGAATCCAATTTTTGTTCTCAAAGTATTTTCTGAAGGCGTCAAATGATTTTCCCATGACTGACTTAACCACAAGATCACCTGTTAAATTTGTGACACCATCGCACTGCATTCTCACAGGATAATGATCAATGCTGAAGGTTTTGACCAACTCTTCGGCGGAAGGGCTATTAGCATTTAGATCATCTCTTTTGAAAGATTCCTCCTCCCCGTGTTCATTATATTTTTCTCCTGATTGAGATAATGCTTGTAAAGCAAGCTCATAGAGTGGTGGATGTAGCTGAGCTGCTCCACTTGTTCCCTTACTTGGACTTGAATCGATTTCTTTTCTTTTGAGAGCCATGTTATCTTAAATTAATTGGAAAATAACATAGATTATAATTGATTAATGCATAACAGTAATATAATAGTTCCAATAGACAACTAATCTATTGCACCAGGTATGTTATCTGTTGCAACATATAACCAACCTATTGCAACAGATGAGTAATCCGTAGGAACCATAAAAATAGCACTAATCTGTTGCACCTGGTATTTTATCTAATGCAATATATAACTGAACCGTTGCAACGGATGAGTAATCCGTTGGAAACCATAAAAATAGATCACTAATCTGTTGCACCAGATATTTTATCTATTGCAACATATAATAGACCTATTGCAATAGATAAGTAAACTGTTGGAAAGAATAAAAATAAATCACTAATCTGTTGCACCAGGTATGTTATTTGTTGCAATATATATCTGACCTATTGCAACAGATGAGTAAACCATTGGAAAGAATAATAACAGTCACTAATCTGTTGCAAAATGAAGAGTAAACCATTGGAAAGAATAAAAAATAGATCACTAATCAGTTATCTGTTGGATCAATATTATTTAGATTTCTTTCAAATAGAAGAGTCATATGTCGCAACAGATGAATGATCTGTTAGATTGTTCACCTGTTGCATCAGATTTTTATAGTTGCATCAGATTTTCATTTGTTGCGTCAGATTTGCATTTATCGCATCATATATTTCATCTGTTACATCAGATGTTTCATCTATTGCAGTACAATTTTTACCAAGACAAACAATAAATCAACCCAGCAATACCAACACATTCACGCACACACACACTAAGAACATCAACTGCGACCAAAAATCACCAATAAATTTGAATCAACAGTACGATAATAAGAAGAAGAAATGCCAGAAATTAGGGTTTTATTCAGTTCACATTTCAATAGTAGAAGAGTATTTGCTCAAGTTCCTCTGTTTCTTCATAATTTTTTACTTGTGAAAAAAGAAATAGGACGACGAAGAACTCGAAGTTTTTGTCGCCGGAGAAATCTTCATGGCGATTGATGGTTGAAAGTCGAAAAGGAACTCGCCAGACTATTTGTCGCCGAAGGCTGAAGGGAGAAATTTTGCAGAACTACTGGTTGAGAGAGAGTTGAAAGAAGCTAGAGAGAGGGAGAGTGGTTGATTTGAATTAAAGAGGGGTGTGGGTTGGGTTGATTTGTATTTTTGAAAAGATGAGAAAGTTTTAAAAATATTAATCAAGTCAACAATTAACTTAATCAAGTTTTCTAATGATGTTTGATCCTTTAAGTTGGTCAATGTCACCAATCCTTCATTCAAGACTTTAAAGACATCTTTCCTTCAATTTTCTCCACATTCTTCCACTAACAAGTGTAAGTTATCATACTCTTAATACAAAATTTATAACCACTAACATATGCACTTAATTTACTAATAAAATGCATATACACGAACATAATCTATACCTAATCATTATCAATGCGAAAACCAACATACTACTCATTGAAATCCCAAGACCGAATGTCCTCGTACAAGAACTCCTAACAAAGATCATGTCTGAAAGAGATATCCAAAAATAAAGTAAATAAAAAATGTTTCATTGTCCTAAAGATGGACAAGAACAAATAGGATGACCCATGGCATCCTGGAGACGGAGTGCTCACACTAGGATCAAGATCTTGCTATCAAACTCTAGAGGTAAGGTCATGTTTGAGCCTCTAGAATGCTTTCTGCAATCAACAAAAGAACAGTACAGGGTAGTATCAGTACAAACCACTATATACTGATAATTATCATAGGCCATATCAATTTAATAACATATACACAACATAAATCAAATAACACATAGACAAGTATCATTACATTACAAATACTCAATGAATCAATAGTACAATAATAACTGGTCAAATAGTGCTAACAAACATGCCACATAACAGTCAAGAGTATCAATCATACTGTAAACATCCAAAGAATTAACAACAATACCATAAATAACAACCACATCCTTCTAAAACTCGCAATTAGAACACTATTAGCTCATTATCTACGTAATAACCGATACAACCTCTCAAATACAACACAAATATGTATACACATGCTATGGGACTTATTTTTTTTCAAATAGACATGACCTGCATAGAACAATCTATATTGATATACCGTACCGGCGTGGTACCTGATCCTCAATAGCAAGTATTATCAATATCATATTTATACCGGCATGGTACCCGATCCTTCATAAAAAAGTAGAATCAACATCATATCAGTACTGGTGTTGTACCCAATCCTCCATAATCAAGTAATATCAATATACATATCTTTACCGATGTGGTACCCAATCCTCCATAAATAAGTAATATCAATCTACATATCCATACCGGCGTGGTACGCGATCTTCCATAAATAAGTAATATCAATATCATATTTGTATCAGCACAGTACCCGACCCTCCATAACCATATTAGGTATGTTTTATTAAATTCACACTACCCCTCAAGATACAATACGATGTACTAAGTTTACATGTACACTTAAAGTCATAAGACAATTCCATCAGGTAAATTTTCAATAATTATTTATACAAATCTCAACAATCCAAATATTATCAATTTCAAAGCATGTTTGAATACCAATAAACAAACATTTAATAATTCCAATCGAGTCTAAACTCCAATTAAACCGTAACCTACCTCAACCGAAGAATTCAAATTCAAACAAATTTGTAAGGGTCTTGCCCTATCGTAAAGTACCTAAATGATCAAAATCTGTTCCAGTACATAACCTCCATAAGATTATGATTCCAATGACACAGACGATCAAACCTCATATTAACCATGAAAACAGTATGCTAAATCTAATTTCACAAAAATCCAACATAATCTCATGTCATGGTTCACAAATTAATTAGTGGTACTAACACACAAAATTAATAATTCTTGAATCGCTAATAGTAATATATGATTAAAAAGCACTTTGTCGTCATTAAATTATAATTAACAAATTATATAATCTACCTAATTTACAATAACACACAGAACAACATAATGATCATTACCATTGACTAGTTACTGCCCAACGTAATAATTAACATCCATGACATCATTAACCCACAAATTGTGCATGTTACTCATGTTACCATTAGGATGTAACACCATTACTTTAAGGAAAAATTACTTAAAGTCACACCTTAACTTTTCATTATTACTTAAAATTTCATCCCACTAAATCAATTACAAAAAATTTCTTCTAACTCATAAAAACTTAATATTTGTTGATACATTACAACCCATCCTATTTTTGCGCCTCCTATTCCTCAAAAACTCATCCAAAGTCATAGAGAAGTATCCGATTTTTTTCACCAACTCAACTATTTTGAATTTCAGTCGTATTATCAGTCACTACTTCAATATTCAAGTTTCAACTTTCAATTACAACCTTCATTAACTTTCTTTTTCAAATTTATAGGAGGTAAGTTTGTTTTCATAATTTTTTTTATTACAAATACAATGAATTTTTTGCGAAAATAGATTGAAGTATCGTAATTATCCGACTATGATAAAGAAACTACGGGAGACTGCTGGTAGTACCAATAAGAAGTATATTGTTGCATTTGCGAAGAGGAAAGGAAAGAAAGTTAAAAAAAATATTTTTTTTATCAAAGATATGAATTATACGTATTCTTGTTAACGTAATGTATCATATGAATAAACAAGTCTTCAAATTGGGGATTTTGATAATAATAAAGATGAGTTGCAGATGACCATATTGTATTCGTACATATCTGTTTGTTCTGATACATCATAAAATTTACGCGTGATTTTGATTCTTTCTACACCTGATACATTCAATTTAATATGTCTGATACATAGATCCAAGATGAATAAGACATTGCATGCTTTCTGAATATAATTCAACCTGTATGTGATTTTGGTTCATTTTAATACCTGATACATTTAATATACTATTTTGTCGAGATATTAGATTTATAGGATACATTCTGAAAATTGTATGTTAGTTTTAGTTTGTTTTACACCTGATACATTAAACATTATAAGTATGATTTGGTTCATTTTTACACCTAATAATTTAATATACTGTTTTGTCGAGATTTTAGATTTATATGATACATTCTGAAAATTACATGTGAGTTTTAGTTTGTTTTACAGTCGATACATCAAACATTATGAGCATGATACATAAGTATGAGATATATCATTACTTCTGATACATAGTCAATGTTGTATTGATTTGTATTCTAAAGAAATGGTCATTGATTGTATTCTAAAGAAATGGGCATAGATGTGAACTTTATGCTATTGAGTTATGCCGTAATTCGGATGATGCACACCACAGAAACATCTTCTGTTTTTTCAATTTTCTCAATTATTTTAGGAATTTAATTATTTCTTTATTATTTTTAATTATTGTTACAACTATTCGGGTGATGCACACCACAAAAACTTCTTCTGTTTTTTAAATTTTTTGAATTATTTTAGGAATTTAATTATTTATTTATTGTTTTTTATTATTGTGACAGCTATTGAAAAATTAAAGGAGGAAGATTTGTAGTATAAACTATAAAGGGAAATATAAAAGGCCTATGATGGAGGAATGAAAGAGATATATCTCAATTAGAATCGCATTAATAAATCCGTTATTTACTTTTTACTGTTATTTTCCTTTTTTATAGTCAATTAGTTTGGTAGTTATGTATCTGTTGATTTTATATCTGGACCAAACTTATTTATCATATCCGGAATATTAAATAATTAATATAAAAATTGGAAGAGAAGGTAATTAGATAGCAAAGTATTAGAATTTATGTTGTTTACCCTTAATTTAATCCACAACATTCTAATGCACCAGGAAGCCAACACGTACGACCATTTTGTGAATACCACTTCAACAATTTTAATACCCTAATCATGTCAATTCTTTACCTGTAATAACCATAATGAAAAAATTCAACTCATCTTCACTCCACCATTATAGGTATGTTCAATAGTAGAAAATAATTCACACACAACCCTTACCTGAAGCCTTCGCAACCTTCCCTTCAAAACTGCAATGACGGAAACTAAATTGTTGTGCCCCTTTTTTTTCTTTTCCTGTCAACCTTTTGTTCTACTAGTTTAGTTGTACGTGATTTGCACGTGTATATAAAATTAATTAAATATATAAAAAAAAATAAATATATATATATATATATATATATATATATATATATATATTAACATTAAATCTTAAGATAAAAAATGTACATAATGAAGAACATGATAATTCACCACACATTTTCTAATATCTCCTTTAAATATTATAGTCATAAGCTATAGATATTTGAAATATATTAAAATATACTTTACTCTTATAATTGTAAACATGCTATATGAAAATTTCGAAATAGATTATTTTTTAAAAAAAAAAGATATTGTTTTCCAAAACGAACTAAAAGTAAAAAAAAAAAAAAAACAATTGAGATTCGTGTATCCCTTTTGTCTACTAAAAAAAGGTAAGATATTGATGTTCAAGGGTATGTAAAAATATACATGGGAAGACATTTTTTCGCATAATTTCTTTTACACCTGTCACCGATTGAGGCAATAAGTACTCTTTATTGTGAGAATTTTTTATGTTTCATGCCTTGCAAAATTTTAAAATAATACTCCTTATTTAGATTAAATGAATGTTTGTGTTTTGTTTGTTTATAGGGTGAGAAAAGTAAGGCGAAACATGAAGTGACTGGAGAGCAATAGTAACTGAGAAGTCACTTATTCAAATAGCCCGTTCATAAAATTATGATTCAAATGCCTTCGACACTTTGTAAGAAAATTTCATGCATATAATTAATGGGCTTGTACACATGGATTTACTATTTTATCTATTTCTATCTTGTCGCAGATTACGTTTCTGATATTTTCACCAGGTTCACCCAACAAAGACATAGTTCTTGATCATAATATAAGTTATTATAACTTTATTGTATTACTCCTCAAATTCTTGACAATCTTAGAATTGAACAATAAGTCCCAAGTCAAATTTGGTAGAAAATGTTTGACCTCTAATATGAGACTTTTTATGTCAATTCAAATTTAGTTGAGCTCCAATGCAGGTACTGAACACTTTAAATTTTATAATGAAAATAAATAAATAAATAAATTAAAGCCATATGTATAGATTTATATTAAAATAAGAAAAGTTTATCAAGTTTAACTCAAATCACAAGGAACAATTCTCAAAATTATTGATGGCCTCCTTATACCTAAGCAAACACCAAAAAACTAATAAATAAAAATCAAATCGATCTTCCGAAAGCCTAATCCCAAGAATAATCCTCGGAACATAGTACACATAATTTTTAACCTTAAAGCATAGATATAGAAAATTTAAATTAATAAGATTACTAATTATTATGAATTCATAATGAGCTACCAATTTTTCGTGAATGCGATGATCAAAAAAAATTTTCTAAAATTATAAATAAGTAAATTTCATTATTAATGATTATGAATTCAGGATGACCAATAAATGTTTTGTGAGAAATCATTCTAGAATTTTAGAAAAACGTACTCTTCACAAATTCACTTCAAGAACCTATAATTTTGATAAAACATATGAATATTATATTCATGGTGAAAAACAAAAGAGAAAGTAATAAGACAAATATTAACATCTACAATAAACGAAAAATTCTTAAAGAAAGAAAAGCATCTTTGACAATAAAGTTCATGAATGAAATTATGGAATAATAATTATTTTTATATATATAGAAGACTTTAAACCAAAAAAGAAAATAAAAAAGTCAATATTAAAGATTTCCTACACCAAAACAAAGCCAAAAAAGAAAAAAATTGAAAGAAAAAGAAAAATTGAATCCTACTTAAAGATTAAAGAAAAAATATTATGTAATTTTGAAATTTTACTTTATTTGTTTAATTAGGGTTTCATATATATTACTACTATATATAAGAGCGAGTAGCAGCTCTTTCAAGCAGGCAGCTGAAGGTCGACATGTCTGCTTCCAGATGCCTGCTTGCTCCGTGATTTTACTATATCATCCCCAATTAACTATTAATTGACATCTCCATATTAGAAAATTAATAAAATTTAATTTTAAAAAAAAATAAAATTAATATTTATGACATGTCCGCTTTAACTGCTTCAATCGTAATTTTTCTATATCGGCCCTAAGTAATTATTATAGGTCATCTAAGTATTAAAAACTTAATAATATTTGATTAAAAAAAAGTAAAATAAAAATAGAATGATAAATTAACTTTTGATGTTTTAAATTAATTTGACATCTTATATGAGACTCACTTAAAAAAAATTCACAAGTATTTTTTATAGCAATTTTGCTATATCACTTCTAATTAGTTATTATGAATCATTCAAGACGTGTCAGTTTTACTACTTCAATCGTGTTACTATATGTAAGTGTGAGTAGCGGTTGCTGGAAGCAGACAACTGACGATTGTCATGCTTGCTTCCAGCTGTCTGCATATTGTGTAATTTTACTATATCACCATTGATTAATTATTATGTGACATTTACGTATTAGAAAATTAATAAAATTTAATTTTCAAAAAATAGATATTTATGACATGTATGTTTTAGTTGCTTCAATCGTAGTTTTACTATATCACCTCTAAGTGATTCTTATAAGTCATCTAAGTATTAAAAAATAATATTTAATAAAAAGATAAAATAAATATAAAAATGATAAATTAACTATTGATGTTTTAAATTTATTTGATATCTTATATGAGGTTGCTATATCACTTCTAATGAATTATTATGAGTCATTCAAGACATGCTGGTTTCACTTCTTTAATAGTGATTTTTTATTGACTCTCGAAATTATATCAGTGTCTCTTAAATTGAAATAGAAAAAAAATTATAAATCACAATAATTAAAAAATTAAATTATTTTTAGAATATAAATTTTAAAATTTATATTTAAAAAATAATTTAATATCATAAATTCCCAAACCTCACTCTGGATATATTGTTGTTGTTGTTTAACATATAAATTGACTATCAACATCACAAAAGTTTGATCAAAAAAATGTATTATAAATTACAATAGCAAACAACTTAAAATAGAAAATTATAATGTCAAAAAGTATTATAAATTACAATAGCTAACAGTTTAAAAATAACATATACCTTTCGTACCTAGTATATATATATGTGTGTGTGTGTGTATATAGAGAGAGAGATTATTTTTTTCCATATATTTCAAAAGTCCTTGATTTCTATTCCATATGTTTTAGAAGTGCTTCAATTCTATCTATAAATTTTTAGTAGTACTTAGTTTGCTAAATAACAAATTGAGAAAAAAAAAAAAAAGGTGAAAAGACAATTTTTTCTATTGCGGAGACTTTTAATGAAGGTTAAAAGTTCGAATCATTTTTATAAGGGTCTTCAGATTTTTAATATATTATAGATATAGATTATAGATATAGATATAGATATTGATATTGATATTATAAATGGCAAACTCTAACCACTTAATTCCATCCTTATATTAACCACATAAGTAAATAAATGGATAAATTACACAAATCCCATACTTAAAAGACTATATTACCGAACATCCTTTACTTTTTAAAAATTTACATAAAATCTCATTTTCAACTTTACTCCTGATACATATCAAGAAAGCCCCACATCCAATTTTTACTCACCATTAACTCATTCAAGATTTCATTCCCTAAAATATCTCCCTATACGTATGATATTAATGGGTGATACATATTATATTATGGTGATTGATATGATAGATACAATTATTTATTTCAATTATTGGGTAATTGATATGATATTAATGGGTGATATATATTGTATTATGGTGATTCATATGGTAATTTAACTATTTATTTCAATTATTGGGTGATTCATATATATGGTATTTCGGTGATTCATATGGCAGGTACAATTTCAATTATTGGGTGATTATATATATGGTATTTTGATGATTCATATGGTAGATACAATTTTATTTCAATTATTAGGTGATTCATATATATGATAGTATGGTGATTCATATGGTAGATACAATTATTTAGTTCAATTATTGAGTGATTCATATGATATTAATGGGTTATATATATGATATTATGGGTGATTCATATATTATTTATGAGAGATAATGGTGTAGTCAGTGTAGGAAATAAAAGTAATAATGTTTAAAAAAAAGGAATAAAATCATAATTGAATCATAATTAAAATTAAATCTAAAAAAGCAGACTAAAATTAAAGACGAAAAAAAGAGAAAAAAGGATTTTAAAAAACATATCTTTCATAATTAAAGACGAAAAAAGAGAAACATAATTAAAGCACCTAAATTAATTCTAAAAAGGAGAAAAATTAGATATCTTTTCTTAAACAAAACAATACAATGAATAAAATTAGATATCTTATTTCCTTAAATAAATATCTTGTTAGTTTCAAATGTATCACTTTCTTATATGTATCACCATATAATATATCACATTTCAAAATTTTGGGATAAAATATAATTAACAAAATAGTCGTAATTTTATGCAATATCACTTAAAGATTCAGGAATTTATGTAAGATACCCTAAATAAATTGTCATCTTGACCTATTAACTTATTAATTAAATATTTATTTAAAATACCCAAAATTTCAAACACCTTAAGAATTGATACTACTCATTCCGTGAAGCATAATTCACGTACACCAACTACAAGGAGGGCTGAAATAGGATAGATGAAAATATTTCACAAACAAATAGGAGGGTCATTACATCAGATACCAACTTTGTCACAACCCAAAAGGCTATGAGTGGCACCCTCACAATCTTTTTGTTGGAGAAATATCTAAATTGAACCATTACCCAAGCACTTAGTCAAGATTAAAAAGATATTATCATAAAACCAACTTAATAACAATAATATAGAGCTAATCATTATCAATGAGAAAATATACTACTACTCCCTGAAATCACAAGACCCGAAAGTCATCGTAGAAGAACATGTTCTAGTAGAGTTGACTGATATATGACACGTTTAGAGGATAGTAATTCCCATGATGGTGGTAATACAAAGTCAAATGACTTAGTTATAAAATAATTAATAATAATCCCTAATGGGAGAATAAGTGAATTATTAAAAGGACTCAATTGTTACCTATGAAAAGATTGTTAGTAGCAATATAACCGACATTAAATTTTAGTATTGCTGTGAGATGTGATTGGATCGGATGTCATGATATGGCATGGTGATTATAATAATAATAAAGAAATTGATAATAAAGCGATCCAAAGTGATTAATCCAATGAATAATCCCAAAGAAATGATCCCAAACTTTAATAATTGAAATAATTCCTTTTCAATAGTATGTATAACGTTTGTTGATGAGACTTGAGTTCTCTAGTGAGTCTTATTGAGATATGAGTTGACTTGTATTCCCTTAAAAACAAAAGTTTTCCATATATTTTTAGTTGGATAATAAGGGTTCTCCTAGCTACTTATAATTGTATAGGTGCCCGTACGGTCTAGTAATTTAGGTCATGAAACAAATCCAACTGTAAACCCACACCAAAAAGAAAAGTCAAATCAAACCGATAAAAAAAGATTGTCTAGGCTAGGTGATTTAGCATTGAGTAAACAATACTGGGTCAAAATGATATATAAATATATGATCTTTAACATATTCTGTTGAGAAATGATTCAAAAAAAGCTTGACCAAGTCTTTAGGAAGTTGGTAGTTAGTTCCCTTTATTCTAGAAAGTTTTAGATAGTGTTGCAGATTAGTAGGCAATTAGTAATTAGTGTGTTAGTGGTCCTAGTTTTTAGGATTTTTCAGTTTTAGTGTGAGCCTATTTATAGGAAAGTCTCTTTACTTTCATTGTACATCGGAATATACAAACAATCAGTTATTTTTCAATCTCTTTTGCTCTTTTTCCATCACACTTTCTCTTTAGATTTCCTTTTTCTTTCTAACAAATCTGGTATCAGAGCCAGGCTACTTTTGAAATTGAGTGAATTATGAGTCTTATATCAGTTGAGTATTTGAGTGGAACGAAAGAGAAAGTGTTAGAGCAAAACAAAAATGGCAAAGAATCGTGAGGTTTCGTAACTATTCATGAAAATTTTTATTGGTGAAAAGTATGAGTTTTGGAGTATCAAAATGAAAACTCTTTCCAAATCACAAGGAGTTTAGGAGCTGGTGCAAACAGGCTTTGTAGATCAAGCAGACACTACAAAGAGGCAAACAAATTAAATGGGATAAAAAAGAACGACACCAAAGCGTTGTTCCTGATTCAACAAGCAGTCCATGACAGAATTTTTTGAAAGAATTGCAACAGTAACTACATTTGCGGGGGCATGGAAGATTTTGAAGAAGGAATTTCAAGGTTCATCTAAGGTGATTACGGTAAAATTATAGACTTATTGTCGTGACTTTGAGACTCTTTCTATGAAAGGTAATGACTTTGTTCAAACTTATTTATCAAGAGTTTCTTCTATTGTTATTTAAATAAAGTCTTATGGTGAAGATATATCTGAAGAAACCGTTATAGCAAAACTTTTAAGGCATCTTTCTCCAAAGTTTAAACATATTGTTGCTGTGAAATCTCACAACTTGTCTATTATATTTTTGATGAACTAACGAGTTCTTTACAAGATCATGAAGATAAGCTCCTAAGGTCACATGAAAAAAAATAAAGGGACGGCATTTTAGGTGAAGGGGGAGTCCTCTCATAAAAAAGATAAGCTAGAAAACATTGCTAATCGTGGCCGAGGTAGAGGTGAATTTCGAGAAAGAGGCCAAGGAAGAAGTCAAGATAGAGGAGGATCAAATGAAGATAAGCAGAGCAGAATGTTTCTTTGCAACTACTGCAGAAAACCAGGTCATAAAGAAGCTTATTACTGACAAAAGCAAGGGATGAAATTAGCAAAGGGATGAAAATAGCCAAGCAATCTTTGCAGAGGAAAATAATGATGAAAGTAAGTTGTTCATGGCCTTTTGTTGTGAAAATAAGTCTCCTAACGATGTTTGGTTTTTGGATAGCAGATGTTCCAACCATATGTCTGAAATAAGATCTTTGTTCAAGGAGCTCGATGAGTCCAAAAAGTCAAACATAAGGCTAGATGACAACAAAAAATTTCAGGTTGAAGGCAGAGGTACTGTTAGCACTATGACCAGCCAATATAGTTCTAAGCTTTTAGAAGATATGATATTTGTTCCTAGTCTATCTCATAATTTGCTTATCATTATACAATTAATGTTTAGCGGATACTCAATTTATTTTGACGATGATGTTTACACTAATAAAAATAAGAAATCTATTACAACCATTGCTAAAGTTCCAATGACTTATAATAAAATGTTTCCTATAAAAGTTTCAATGGTCGAGAAATGTGCTATGGTAGCTAGTAGTGATAATGAAACTAGATTATGGCTTCTGCATTATGGACATTTAAATGTTAATGGAATGGAGTTATTGATCCAAAAGGACATAGTATTTGTATTGCCGAAAGTTGAGAATCTAGATTTTGTGAAAGTTGTATATATGGAAAACAAAATAAAAATGTTTTTCCTGTAGGTAAGTCGTGGAGAGCTTCTGTTTGTCTTGAGTTAGTACATGCTAATTTTTGCGGTCTTATGAGTGTTAAGTTCTTAGAGGGAATTTAATATTTTTTGCTTTTTACTAATGACTTTAGTCGTATGAGTTGGATATATTTCTTGAAATTTAAATCAGAAACATTTGACAATTTCAAAAAATTTAAATCTTTTGTTGAGAGGCAAAGTAGATGTAGACTCAAAACTCTTCGGATAGATAGAGCTGGTAAGTTTATGTCAAAAGAATTTAGTTCCTTTTGTGAAGAAAATGAAATACATAGGGATCTCACAACACTTTATACACTGAAGCAGAATGGTGCAGCCGAACGAAAGAATCACACAGTTGTTGAAATGGGCAGAAGCATAATGGAAGGTAGAAGTGTACCACAATATTTTTGGGCTGAAGTTGTTGCCACTGTTGTCTATTTGTTGAACATTTTGCCCACCAAGGCAGTTTATAATCAAACACCATATAAAGCTTAGAGATTTAACAAATTCATGGTAATCCATTTATGTGTCTTTGGTTGTATAGCTTATGCCTTAATAAATCCACAAGATCGACACAAGCTTAGTGAAAAATGTGAAAATTATATCTTTGTTGGATATAGTACACAATCCAATGCTTATAATCTATATAATCTAGTGAGTTACAAAATTACGGTCAATAGAAATGTTGTGTTTAATGAAGATGCAAGATGGAACTTTACTTCTAATGATATTGTTGATCAAGAGAGGGTGGCAGATCCTTGTTTGGAAGGTCTATCGACTACATCATCAATTGCTCCAGTTGCTTCTCCAATATTGGAAGAACCTTTAGCTGAACCAACTCTGTTAAGAAGATCAACAATGGACAGCAAACCAAATCCTAGATATGCTGACAGTACATCTTGTACTTTTGCTTTATTTGTTTCAGATCCCATATTCTTTAAAGATGCTGAAGAAGAGGATAAATGGTGCAAAGCTATGGAAGAGGAGTTGTTAGCTATTCAGAAGAATTAGACTTGGGACTTGGTAAATTTACCTGAAGGAAATAAGGCTATTGGGCTCAAATGGCTGTTTAAAACCAAATATCTCAATAACAAGGTGTTTAAAACCAAATATCCCAATAACAAGGTATAAACTTTACTGAAACTTTTTCTCATGTTGCCTGCTTTGAAACTGTGAGAAATTTTTTAGCCTTGACTGCGAAATTAAATTGGCCAGTGTACCAATTTGATGTTAAATCCACCTATTTAAATGGTGATTTAAAAGAGGAAGTTTATGTCTCATAACCTGAAAGTTTTGTAGTTAATGGTAAGGAAGATAAGGTTTAAGGCACTTTATGGCTTAAAGCAAGCACCGCGGGCATGGTACTTCAAAATTGATTCTTATTTCTAGTAGAGTGGCTTTGAAAGGAGTAACAATGAGCCTACTCTTTATATAAAAAGTGGAGTTAAAATTAATTTTCTGGTTGTATGTCTTTATGTTGACGATATAATATATATGGGTCCAAGTGTGTCTATTATCAATGAATTTAAGGATTGCATGATAAAGAATTTTGAGATGTCTGATTTGGGAATGTTGCATTACTTTCTTGGTCTTGAGATGAAACAGGTATCTGATGGCATATTTCTTTCACAAAGAAAGTATGGAACAAATCTTTTGAAAAGGCTCAATATGGTAACTTGTAATGTTGCGACTACTACGATGAATATGAATTAGAAGTTATGTCGTAATGATGGTTCTAAAATGGAAAATGCAACTTAGTTTAAAAGTCTGATTGGTGGTTTTAACTATTTGTCTCATACAAGGCCAGACATTGTTTTCTCCATAGGGGTCGTATCGAGGTTTATGCCAAAGACAAGCAAACTTCACCTTGGAGTTGCAAAGAGAATATTAATATATATCACAGTGACATCAGAACATGGAATTCGGTATTCTAAGGTAATAAATTTCACATTAACTGGTTTTACTGATAGTGATTACGCAGGTAACATTGATGACAGAAAGAGCACATCTAATTTCTTATTTAATCTTTGATCCAAAGCAATTTCATGGAGTTCAAAGAAGCTAGAAGTGGTGGCCTTATCAACTTCAGAGGTTGAGTGTTTTAGCAGCATGTCAAGCAGTTTGGTTAAGGAGACTTGTTGTAGATTTTAATCAGAAACCATTTGGTGCGACTGAGATTTTTTGTAATGATAGATCTGCCATTGCAATGACGAAGAAGCCAGCTTTCCACAGTAGAACAATGCATATAGATGTCCGCTATCACTATATTCGAAGTCTTGTTTCTACCGGAGAAATTGCTATGAAGTCGTGTGATACAAATGAACAAGCAGTAGACATTTTCACCAAGTCACTTCCACAAGCAAAGCACGAGTTCTTAAGAGGTCAACTTGGAGTTTGAAGTTTTGAATCAAGGGGGAGTATTGAGAAATGATTCAGAAAAAGCTTGACCAAGTCTTCAGGATGTTGGTAGTTTGTTCCCTTTATTCTAGCAAGTTTTACATGGTGTTTCAAATTAGTAGGAAATCACTAATTACTGTGTTAGTGGACTTACTTTTTAGTATTTTTTAGTTTTAGTGTGAGCCTATTTATAGGCAAGTCTCTTTACTTTCATTATGTATCAGAAAATATAAACAATCAGTTGTTTTTTCATCTCTTTTACTCTGTTTCGTGTTCACTTTCTCTTTAGATTTCCTTTCTCTTTCCAATATATCCTTCATATAGAATTTTCTTTAATACGATATATGTTAAGAAATATTTGTGATTTTCTCATAATATTTCATAGAACTATTCAGTGAATCCATTCTTATAAATTTCAAATTATGCATAATTTAATGAGTTTCATCAGTACTTTTTAAAATCAATTTGTTGTTAAAATGTGTCAATATATTAAATTTTTCACATTATATTTTAAGATATATATTACTCTTTTTTTCAAAAAATAATTGACTAGATGTATTATTGTCTATCGATAACCTTGTAACATTAAACAAACTGTATCATATTCTAGGTTATACATTGATTTCATACTTTTAATTATTAAAATTTTATTAAATTTAAAAACATACATCATTGCACATTATTGTAGACGATCGGAATAATTATCATGCGTTTTTTTTATTTAAAAGGATTATCAATTATTTTTTATTTAATAGATCATATGTTTGTTAATTTGCCAATTATTATAAGACAAATATTGATTTAAAATTTTTTTATTTATAATTCCAACAAAATAAGATTGAAATTTAAATGATTAAACAATGAAAAAAAAAGCTAACCGACCAACCCGATATAATTGATTTAATTTGATTTTGATAAATTCAAACCAACTAGCCCACATACACCCCAACTTAAAACCTTAATCTCAAAATTGAATATGGGTACACATTATAATTTATTTTTAAATTATTTATTACTAAATATTTTAACAGAGTCTTAGCGTAAGTAAACTATGCCGAGATAATGGTAAAAAATATATGAATTTTTTTATGTCAATTTCCACCATTAACTATCAGATATTTTTTTTTCAATTGAAATTATCACACGTATTTCATTTTCCTACATAAAATAATATCTTTTTTTTTTGTTTTCCAAGGTATCTCCACAGCCGGCAGCCGTGAGACTAATCCTCCGTTTCTACGGTCAGCACACTAAGCGGTAGAGAACTGAGTACAGAGTGAGAGTTCAGGTATAAAAATAGTACAATTTATAGTTGTCATAAAAATATTCGAGGTGCCTTTTAATATGTATATAATGATAGTTTAAGTAAGAAAAAGAAAATTTAATAGTTAAGGTGTGAAACTCGTAGAAAATAATTCAAATATTCAGACCATTGATTGGACTATATAATATGTCTTTGAAATATCTTAACTTTTAAGACAATCTTATTTCGAAAATACTCTGCCTCAACGTTCCAATCTAACTTACTTACCATTATGACAAAAATATCCTAATAAGAATAAAAAATTAATCACTTAATACTATTTTATAAATCTAATACACTTTGTGCTAGCTATATATATCTTTCATTTTCCCAATAAACAAACACACCATCTTTATTTTTTTCTCCAAAGAAAATCATGAGTAAAGAATATAAGTACGTTAGCCTTTGAAAAACCAACCAGTCGACATCCTAAAATTCTCAAATTCGGACCCAACTTTTTCTATGCCTTCTCCAGAGTAAGAAATTGACAAAATTAGTGGTGATTAATGATGCATCACTTTTTATTTTGGTTTTTTTAAAACGATTAAATTTATTTTTATCGATGTTTGCTTTTAACATCTAAGGTAGGGTTAAATGATTAAGATTTTTCCATTCTTAATCAAATGTCTCAAAGTTTAAGCCCTAAAATAAAGTATTCTTTTAAGAATCGCTTAATTTTGATGTGAATCTGAGTTAATTGAATCTATAATCCTAATTTATTTTTTTTACTTTTCTTCTTTTTTATAATTAAAATTGAGTTTTTGGTGTTTGTATTTTCAAAAGAAGTCAAAAAGGAAACAAATGAAGGAGGAAAAACAAACCACTAAGGGATAAGACTTGACAAAAAGCCAAAACTCAAGATTATTTGCATGATGAAGAAGGAAAGAAGGCAGCAGATGAAATGAAAAGGCATATTGTTTTCATCAATTTAATGTTGTTTTATGGCATGATTTTAATTTTCAAGTCAATTTTTGTGCAAGAAAATATATGAAAATTTCTAAAAGGGGAACTTAATATGTTTCTTTTTATTTTTATGAAATTCTTATTATTTTGGTTTTATATTTGCGAGAATTGACTTGTTAATTTCATTGCAACTATTTAATATTACTAGTTTAATGCCATGCACGTGAGTCTCCAATCCTTTTAACAATGTATTATCAAAAATTAAATTGTTAACTGTAAGCAATTTAGCAATGAATTAGTGAAGACATTCATCTAATATCTAATTTTATAATATATATTAAATAAATATATAATGTATTTATTAAACACATAAATAAAAAATTCATTTACTAGTACAGTAAGATCTATCTATAATAACATTTTTATAGCAATTAAGTATTTTTTGAAACAAATTGTAGTGTTATATTTTACCTTTCTATTACAACTTTCTACGTATAACAACAACAATCATTTTTATATCAATGCATTGTTCGCAAAACTATTGTGGCATTAAATATGCCACGGGAAAAGTTTGAATTAAATTATTATCAAAAAAGAGGTCATTCTTTTTTAAATAGATTAAACATATAAAAAGGTCATTCTTCAATAAAAGAGGGAAGTATATTCATATTTTTCTTGATAAATAGTTATTAACCATCTTTATAGAAATAGACTAAATATTACTAATAAAATGTCTAGAAATTTTGACCTCTAAGTTGCAATTTTTCTCATATCTATGTGAATTAAAAATTTATCTTGAGATATTAATCAAAATTTTTATTATTTAATTCTAAAAGTAAAAATTATGACAAGTAAATGATCTTGGGTGTATTTATATGGCTAAGCACCATAATTTATATATATTTTAGCTATGTTTAGAGAACAAAGTTCCTAGTTTCTTATATTTTTACTCTACTTCTATGTAATTGAGCTAACCGATGTGATTAGCATGATTTCAGGCATTAATGAGGTACATGAAGAAATTATGGGTATATGGAATGCGGATGGCATATGACACAAGAGAGAGTAGCAACCTGGACCAAATGTAGCGCCTAGAAACTACAATCTGGACCAAATGTGGCACCTAGAAACTATGTCCAAGACCAGTTTGTCATTTATAGTTAGTTCAGGGACCTAGAAGACAATTATGAGAGAAAAGATTATTAAAAGGCTTAATGCTGAATTTTTATTGATTATTCAATTATTCTGTATTATTCAGAGAGAGGAGAATAGCGGCTTAGGGTGGCGAGAGAGAAAAACGTTTCTTCTCTCTTACTTTTACCATTCGCACACCAAGATCATCTTTTAGTTTTTGGTATGATGAATATATTTATGATGATTTTCATTTTATTCATGAGTAGCTAAGTTTATTAGTTAAGGTTATGGAAGCCTTGTAGCATACAATCTATTACTTTGGGTTTTGATTTCATTATGCATTGACTTGTTTATATCATACTCTCTTCGCTATCTTGAATTCTCGTGGTTGCAAACATAGAGGATATGCCTTAAAATGCAACTTGTTCGAAAGAAAGATTTTTTTTCAGAAAAGAGAGTAGTGACAAGAAAATAGGATTACCAACCCTTATTTCATAAGTTAATGCCTTAGCAGGATTAACTACTTGGAGATTTTGTATTATTTTTGGTAAACGCTTTTGATTCGAGAGAACTAAAGTGAATTAGTCCTTGATGGTTGAGAAGCACTAGGATTATGTTATTAAATACAATACGTTTCTCTGTAAACACGATGCATGTATGAATTCATAACGCCCATAGTTAGAAAGTATTGAAAACTATAAGGTGGACATAACCCTAGCTTGCTATTTCTCTGAATTTGAATACTACTACACATATTTCATTTTGTTAAACTGAAACCATCAATTTGTGAACTAAATCAAATCGCCCCTATTTATTTTACGAAATCAAATGATTAAAAGTCAACTAAACTGTATACAACTTAATTAGCACCATATTCCCTGTGGGATTCGACCCCAACCTAGTTGGGTTATATATTTGACAACAACCGCTTACTCTCTCATAAGAGAGGTGTAATTTGGGCGTATCACATTTTGGCGCTGTTGACGGGGAATACAGTTGTCGATTGAGTTTATGTGTGTTAATTGACTGTTAGTGAAGTTTCTTAATTTTATGTTTAAGAGAGTTGGTTTGGAATTTAAGCCTACTTTCTTGAATTCAAACTTGTAAATATTTGATTTTAGTTTTCTTTTATTTCTTGTGGTAGGTAGATTTTTATTTTAGTTTACTTATTACTATGGCATTGTGGAATGAACATGAGCTTGGTGGTTGGAAATCTTATCTTAATGTTCCATGTCCATAGTGTGATGGACCTCACTTTTGGAAAGATTATAAATATGCTCCCCGGAGAGAGATGTGCACACCATCTCCATCCTACCGGGAGTATGATTGTTCTTTATGTGGTGGTCAAGATGGACATTGGAGTGATTTCCCTAATGCACCCTCACCCCATTGTGCTAACCCAAATTCTAGTTCTTCTTATGAGTTTAACAGGTCTTATGGTCAAGAAAAGAAAGAACGAAAACCAAAAGGAGTGGTATTGAAGCTTTGTTTCAATGAATGTTGGATCTCTAGGAAGAAACATATGATATCGTATGTGATATGCATCAAAGAATGAGACGAATCATTCATGAGGAGATGGATATAGAGGTCAATCATTCAAAACACTCTTTTACATTATACTTAGATAATATCTTGTCTGTGGAATCATTTAACATAATGGAAGAGTGTGAAGACAAGGAGCTAGAACCCTATATTTATGTTGAGCAACCTTCGGTGACTTCCCAACCAACTGAACCATCCATGAGAGATGATACCAACATTGAGGACTTGGTGCTAGAGTCAAAAGAAGAAACCAAGAAAATCTCTAATAAAGACTCTAGCCCAATTCCAAGAGAAGATGTCGAGAAGGTGAGTAAAAGTGAGTGTGTAGTAGATAGTATGAATTTTGAAGTAGAATTAGTTGGGCCTCACTCGAAACATTTTTTCACATTATGTTTAGATGATATCTTGTCCGTGGAATCATCAAAAGTAGTGGAAGAGTGTGAAGATAAGGACCAAGAATCCTATATTCTTTATTTTACACTTGATAAGCAACATAAAAATACACCTCACTTTAAGACCGAGTTTTTTATCATGCATCATCCATTACTTGGCTTCTTAATTTCTGGGGTGAAATTCGTATCCTCAAGGTGGAGGAAAAAGTTGATTGGGTCGTGCCGCGACACTAAATTAGGCGGTTAGTGGGAGGCAACCCATCCTTCTAATCATTTTTGTTGTTTTTGATTAACTGTAGGTGCATGAAGTACTAAGTAGATGCTTGGTACCAAAGTCGATTTTGAATTAAACCACAAAAAAGGTGGTAAGTTTAGGAGTAATGGGAACATTACAGGTAAATTGGAATGGTCAATTGTTAAGGCTCGAGTTATTATTTGTATTAGAGTTGTGCCCCAAATTATGTTAATCTGACCCCAAAATTTTCGCGGTGCGACTTATTTTTGTGACTCTCAATGAGGTCTATGGTGGTAGCGTAGGGATTGGGCCAATAAGACCGATCTCGAAGCGCACCACTGACCTTGATGAGGGTGCGGGGGTTTCGCCCCCGCAGTATGGACCTTTCTGACCAAGAGTGTGCCATACATTCCATCACACATGCTCACTGGACCAACTATGCGATGCACAATGCACTGCACATCTTAAGGTGTGCTATTAGATATGTCCCACATTGTAAATCGCCTATGCTCACTGCCACACTTAGGCGATAGGTTAGGCGCCGCCTATGTCAACATAGGTGAGAGGTTAGGTGCCACGTATACCATAGCCTATGCTCACTACCTCACTTAGGTGATAGGTTAGGTGCCGCCTACTTATGCTTAGGCGATTTCATGGGTGCCGCCTATCAGTGTAAGTTTTGCCTAATAATCCATTTTTTTATTGCATCAACTTGATACAAATCTCACCCTTTAATAGAATCTACACCATGAATTCCCAAAGTTATCCTTATTTCACACCTAACCTGCATAAGATTGCTCTCACCATTCTCTTTGTCTTTCAACATTAACTATCTCAAGAATTTTCCTTTTCTTTCACCAAACTTTCATCTTCAAGGTATGTTTTACTTTCTTAATCATTAGTTATTGTGACTCTATGTTATATCTAAGTGATTTATTAAGGATTATGAATTAAATTATTGCCATGGTGATGTTGTGAAAGTGATGGCATTTTGTATATCTTGATATGGTTGAAAGTGTAGAGCATAATTCTGTTCAAAAAGTGCTTCATTGAAATAGAATTGGGGGAATTGAAGTAAATAAATTATATTGTGACTAATGTTGATGCACAATGTCAAAGTGTATGTCGGTGAGGTCTGAGTACCTGATAAAAACACTTAATTAGTTTATACTAACAAATTAAGTATAAGGTGGTGACTTGACCATCTCTATCTTAATTGATGTTAACTTGATTATGTGTGACTGACATGGATGATATGGGTGATGCGATGAGTACAGGAAAAATGGTTCCAATGATGATCTCCATATGGGTGGCATGACTCCTAATGTGGATGAGAAGTACTACTAGCCAGGTTCTTTATCTTGTTATTTGCATTGGGGATAGTGCTGAGCTTAAGTGTGGGGTGGCTGGGTACTTTGCTACTTGTTTTGTGAGAAAATAGGACCTTCTCCTTAGTATACTTCTAGATAGGATTAGTTATTTTGTTCATTTTGTTAGTTATTTAGTCCTAATTAGGTGCTTTTCTCGATGATGGATGGATGAAGACCGTCTTAAGAGAAAAGTAGTCTTTCAATTACATGTAACTTCTCTTGTGGATCAGATGACATGATAACATAAGTATGTGGTGGATCATTATATTTGAAACACCTAGGCTTTAGTTGTGACTCTTGTTATGATTGTTGGCTTTAATTGAATTTAGGTACTTGTTCAGTCGAGAATCTATAATGCTCCTAATTGAGTTGACCATGTTCCATGAGTGTGTAAGACTGTTGTATATTCCTTATTGCAACTGATGCTATAACTTGCCTGGTGTGTATGCAAAGCAAAACAAAGATTGTGAGTTTAAGAGATAATTTAGGCATTTCTTTGATAGCCATTGTTCATACCTTCTTTTGACCTACCTTTGTACATTATCTTAGCTAGCCTCGTTGAGCCTTTAGCTTGTTCTTTTGTTAGCCTTATATGTAGCCTAATTCATTCTTTAATATACCATAATTTGATCTAAAAGCTCCTAAGCACTTTAATATAAAATCATTGTGAGTGAGGAGTTTGACAATAAGAGAAAAAAGGTGAAATTGATGCCCCAAAGTCTAGTTATTAGCGTGAGCAATTGATATGGTTGGGAGTAGCTAAAATTGTTAAAAAAAATTCAAAATTTTATCCCAGACATGTTACAATGAACCTGTTTTGGCCTTGGTCCTTCTTAGACATTATGCACCTCAACTAAGGAAAATTGCCTAAGTTGAGGGTGGCTATTATAGGGGTGCGTAACGTGAAAAGGGTGCCAAAAAAAGGAAAAATATTTGAAAGGGATGCATACTCCCACCATAGTGTTATTAATTAAGCTTAACGAGTTGGGGTGAAAAGCAAATCTGTGAAGATAGCAGAAGTGGAAATTGGTTGTTAGAGATTGATCTTAATTGCATAATGTAGTGTATTAAAGAGCTTAGGGAAGATATTCACTATTTCTGGCCAAACTAGTTCCTACCCATCCTTTAGCCTGCATTACAACCTGTAAAAGACCTATTTGATCCTAATCTTAGCATTCTGATATTAGTGGAGTATTACACTAAGGGAAAGCATATGGTCATCAGTTGTAATTTGAGAATTCTTTGTGAGAGTGAGAGCAACTTGATTCTTGTACCCATTTTGTTAGAAATTGCATAAGTGTGAGTGATTATGGGAAATTTTCTTGTTGTGAGGGCATATGGTTGATGAAGGTTGGGTAATTTATACGATTTCTATGCTTAAATGATATGCATGATGTCGCCAACTTAATGAGTTTATTCTTGAGGGTAGGTTGTCTCTAGTAATGATTCCTAAATCTACTTTTTGTTCATAATTGTTGTGTGATCCTATTTGAGCATCTTGTCTTCTTTTGTGGGTGCTAAGGCTTGTGTAGTATGTATAAATGGATATGTTGTTCGAGGACGAACAAAGATTTAAGTGTGGGGTGGTGATCTTGGGTGTATTTATACGCCTAAGCACCATAATTTATCCATATTTTAGCTATGTTTAGAGAACAAAGTGCCTAGTTTCTTATGTTTTTACTCTAGGTCTATGTAATTGAGCTAACCGATGTGATTAGCATGATTTCAGGCATTAATGAGGTAGATGAAGACATTATGGGACTATGGAATGCGGATCGCATATGACACAAGAGAGAGTAGCAACCTGGACCAAATGTGGCGCCTAGAAACTACAATCTGGACGAAATGCGGTGCCTAGAAACTATGTTCAAGGCCAGTTTGTCATTTATAATTAGTTCAGGGACCTAGAAGGAAATTATGAGAGAAAAGATTATTAAAAGGCTTAATGCTGAATTTTTATTGATTATTCTATTATTCTGTATTATTCAGAGAGAGGAGAATAGCGGCTTAGGGTGGCGAGAGAGAAAAATGTTTCTTCTCTCTTACTTTCACCATTTGCACACCAAGATCGTCTTCTAGTTTTTGGCATGATGAATATATTTATGATGATTTTTGTTTTATTCATGAGTAGCTAAGTTTATTAGTTAGGGTTATAGAAGTCTTGTAGCATACAATCTATTACTTTGGGTTTTGAATTCATTATGCATTGACTTGTTTATATCATATTCTCTTCGCTTATCTTGAATTCTCATGGTTGAAAACATTGAGGATATGCCTTAAAACACAACTTTTTCGAAAGAAAGTTTGTTGTTTGGAAAAGAGGGTAGTGACAAGAAAATAGGATTACCAACCCCTATTTCATAAGTTAATGCCTTAGCAGGATTAACTACTTAGAGATTTTGTATTGTTTTTCGTAAACGCTTTTGATTCGAGAGAACTAAAGTGAATTAGTCCTTGATGGTTGAGAAACACTAGGATTATGTTATTAAATACAATCATTTTTCTGTAAACACGATGCATGCATGAATTCGTAACGCCCATAGTTAGAAAGTATTGAAAATTATAAGGTGGACATAACCCTAGCTTTCTATTTCTCTGAATTTGAATACTACTATACATATTTCATCTTGTTAAACTGAAACCATTAATTTGTGAACTGAATCAAATCCCCCTATTCATTTTATGAAATCAAATGATTAAAAGTCAACTAATCTGCATAAACTTAATTAGAACTATATTCCCTGTGGGATTTGGCCCAACCTAGTTGGGTTATATATTTGACAATGACTGCTTAATCTCTCGTAAGAGAGGTGTAATTTGGGCGTATCAGTAAAAAAAATTGAGGAAGCACCATAATACTTCCATACCCCTTACTAATATATTGTATATTAAAGCAACAACAACAACAACAAACCTAATATATTCCCACATAGTGGGGTCTGGGGAGGGTAAAATGTACGCAGTTCATACTACTATCCCCAAGGGAATAGACAAGCTATTTCTAATAGATCCCCAGCTTAAGATGAAGGACTGTAGACCAAAAGGCATATTGTATATTAAAGCAAAACAAAAAAAATAAGTATGATTTATGTAACAACCCCGAAAATATTAGAACCGTTGTACACCCAACGTTGTATAAAATGCAAGTACATGTGAAAAAAACTTTCATATACTTCATAGTATTGAAAGTGATTTATACATGTATTAAGGCGTCAAGTAACTCCAAACTTTTGGTCAATTCAAAATCTCCTTTACTGATTGATTTCTCATGAAGTGTCTTGCTATAGTTTACTTCAAATGAGTATAATTCCTAGATTATATGGTTTTTTAATCTCAATAACCACAAAAATTATAGATAGTTGAATTATCTTTCCAACGCATCAAGTTTCTGCTTAATCCGGCATCGGAGTAAAAAGTTATGACCATTTTACTGAAGCCTTGTCAAGCTATCTGCCTACTTACACCCTAAGTTATGGGATGTAGGTACTACTTACGGGGGCTGTATGTGGGTTCTTAAGTAGGTTTCAAGAGCTGAAAAAGGGTCTGATTCCTATGACCCTACCTACATATGTAGGTACAACCTATGGAGGCCAAAGTAAGGTCGTGGGGACTTGTTTCTGGAAAATTTTCTTGGGTAAGCGTAGGAGTACTTTGGTTATTTTCCTTATGAGGTCCGACTCTTCTATGAGTAGAACCCTTTTTGAACACATAATTATGATCCTTCTCAAAAAGAAATCATGAACAACTCTTTCTTCTCCCCCAAAACATTCTTAGAGGCAAGAATACCTAGGGTTTTAGATTCAAGGCTCAGATTCAAACTCTGTTCATCAAAAAGTCATGTTAAATACTCCCTCATTATATTATTATAATAAATTATAAATTTTAAATATTTTTGGGTATGATTAAATTAATGATTTGATACTAGGGTTGAGGATATTGTTGTGAAAATTTTTATATTGATTTCTCTTATTGTTTTGGTACTTTTCTAAGCAGTATTAATTGGGTTTGAGATGTAATATGTTATATGAAATTGGTGAATTTATTTACATGGATTTACAACCTTTAAGGATTTTACAAGATGAAAATATGACCCTCAACCCACTTCAAAAGTTGATTTTCTTCATGGGAATTATGATTTCTTCATACCGTCTTTTGAATAAGGTATGAGATGGAAGAATGAACAACTAAAGAGAAATGTCATAAAATCCCCCTTGTACTTATCCTCATAACATACTTTGACACTTTAACTTTACGAGTAATTATTTACCCTCCTAAATCTTCCCGAAGTGAATAAATTCCACCCTTACGATTGATGTGGCTCTAAAAAAGAAATTCAAACGTGTATTTTTTTATATAAAATAAAAATAATTTTTAAAATTATTTATTATAAGTAATAAATACCAAAAAAGAAAAATACCATACATCAGCCCCTTTCTTCTACATCACTTCTGCAAACCCACACATTTTATTTATTTAATCTTCTCCAAAACCATCAATTTATATTCTTCATTCTTCTCTAAATTCACTTTTTTACTTTCATCAATCTTTCCATCTTTGTTCTCCTCTTCTAATACCATCTTTCATTTGAACACCTCATTAATTTTTTGATGAATAAAAAAATATGTAGAAAGAAGTAGTAAATTTTAACACAATTTTTCACGACTAGATTATAGAAGAATAGTAACCATGTTATTTCCTTATAACACCCAATTCAATTTGTCACAACTAGAATAATTTTCTCAACTATTACAATCTCTTAGAAATTTATTTTCTAATGCCCTTTTTGCTTTGAAGATTCTCAAATAATTTCTTGCTAGAATTATTGTAGTTGTGTTTCTTCAACTTCAATGACGTTTTTTGTTTGGTTTGCTCGGTAATGCTCGTAGTTGCATTCAATAAATAAATCAATCTATTAAATTCCTTTTCAAAATTTTTAATTGAAAGTTGTGTCAGTTACTTTTTTAAAAATTTTGGATTGTAGAAAGAGAAAGGAGGTGAGGGGATTTGAAGAAATAGAAAGAAAATGAAGGTTTTGAAAAATAAGAAAATGGACTAGTAGGGGTTGAAGAAAAAAAGGATAGGGCAGGGGTGTGGGGTGCCAGGGGCGGGGGAGAAAGTGTTTTGAAAGGGGGCTGGAGGGACTTGAGGAAGAAAGGTATAGGGTAGAGTACGGGAGGGGGGGTTGGTTATTTTCTTTTTTCTTTTCAAGTGTTAATGTAAGTTGGGCAGACAAGTTCGGGGGAGGGGCATTTTATGAGTTTTCTCAAGGCTAAATGACGTCTTGAAAACACTTGGAGTTTATGTTTATGAATTTTAAAGCTGAATTTTGGAGTCTAAAATATTACGTTAAAATGCTATGACAAAATATTAATAACTTGCAAGTCGTGATTTGATGATACCAATATGGGAATGCCTTAATGAAAGATTTCATTGATTAATAATTATGGAAATATTTTAATTGAGCATAAAAGGGAATTGTGTAGCTTCACCATGAAGGTGTAGTCCTTTTGACTAACACTTAAAACTCCCATTTGTCGACTTTGGGAGGTCTTTTCCTAATTAGAGGATGATTTTTGAATGTTTGCTTCGTGTAGTAGTGTATATGAAACACCCTGGGTTTAGGACCTTTAGAAAATTTCTTGGATTTCTGGGCAGTATACGACAAGTTGGTACCAGTCGTATGATGGGGTACGAGTGGTACGCCTTGGTCGTATGATAACAAGTGATGGTTGGTAGGTTGGATTGGTTTCTGAAATGCATATGACTTAGGCATTTATGAGTTATATGGTGTTTGAAGAGTCGTACCATTAATTCATATGGTGGACAGTGTTCAAACCTCTTTAATTTTTATTCTGCCAGGGGTACGGGCCAAGGGTACAAGTCACATACTTGGGTAAGATTTGGTTTGGGTAGGTCATATGTTGGACAATGTTAGGTCCAAGGGGGAGGACTAGGGTACAAGTGGTGGATACCACTTGTATATAGTTTAAGTGGGGGTAATCTGGATATTTTTTCACTTAATCTTTTAAGTCCCCATGACTTATAACTCACTTAGGAGGTTATTTACCTAATTATTCTATCAATAAACACTTGGAAAACTCTCTTAAACACTCTACAATCCTCTCTAAGCCTTTTGGGTAAAGGAAGGAGAGAGTTTCATCTAGAGGAGCAATTTGGGACATGTTTGGGCGATTTCTTTCCATCATCTTCTAATCTAAGGCTAATTAATCCTCCCCTTATTGTTATTTCCAAATAATGGCTTATTTTAAATAATATTTTAATTGCATGATTATTGTATGATTATTGGGATTTCAAATATATGTTGGAGTTTTGGTATTCAATGCTTGGTTATGGTTTTTTCATATTTTATTTATGGTTTTACATTCTTTAATGGTGGTTTAGAAAGTTGGATACATGGGAAAGGATAATTGGTAATTGGTTTTAATCTTTGAAAAACTATGCCCCCAGCATGTTTGATAAAATGCCTATAAGAATGCTTTTAATATATTATTGGATTTTTAATAGAATTATTGAATGGTATGGTTTACTGATGGAACCTTAAATGGTTTAAATGGTGGAATGGTTAAAATGGTAAGGATTGACAGTTAAGATTGTGGTTAATTAAACTTTCTTATGGGGTATAATAAGGGAATCCCCCAAGTAAACATGGTAATGAACAACTTATGAGGTAAGTGGGATTCCCCCAAGCCAACTTAATAATGAAACACATATGGGGTGACTAGGATTCCCACAATACAACTTAATGATGAAACACTTATGGGGTACCTAGGATTCCCCCAAGTCAACATGATAATGTAACATATGGGTACATGGGACTCCCTTAAGGTTTGGCTAAGGACATTACTTGCAAGTTATAATCAGTACGATGATACCACTACTTAGAGATTTTCTTAATATAATGGTCTAATGGTTTTGTTAGATGGAACTGGTTTTAATTGGGCAATAATGGAGTAGTCTGATAGCTATCCGTGGAAGGTGCGAGTCCAATAGATGAACACTAGAAATGTATGTTTACCGACATGAAGGTTGGTCATGGAAACCATAAATAATACTTAGGAGGTACACGGGAATCCTTTAAGTAGTACACCTGTACATATGTATCATGGAGAGCGACGGGTACTTGGGAATCCCTTACACTTATGGTATCTCTAGTTTATATGGCTCCATACATTGAGGCCCGTTCAGGGGGTTACGCTGGACCCATATAGACCATGGGTTGTTTTAGGACTATTATGCTACATATACCAAGGTTCATGGTCTTAAGTGCTTGTTAAACTTGATTCCCTTTCTCGACATGGTTATATATATATCTATGTATGGTCTGTATGCATATGGTTGATTTACTTGGTTTTATTAGAATGCAATATTTTATCCTTATCCTTAGTATCTCGCTAGCATTCACCCGTTAAGCCATATTCAGGATGTTGTATCCCCATGTGATGCAGGAATCGGCCTTTCTGCTACTCCTGCTTCATGTTCGGCTTTGGGATCGACTATTAGATTGAAGTTGTGATCTTCCATTAACTGAATGGATCCATTTTTTTCATGGATGTTTATGCATACTTTGGTTATTTTATGAATAACTGTTTCGGCGATGATTGGGGGCATATCCCAACTGTATATTGGTTTTATTTCGGTTCAATGCTTTTGTGGAACAACTATGGGTTAGTATGGGCGAGATTGACATTGGTGTCAGCCTTAGTCTTGGCATTGGTATGGTACATGATATCAGTTGGTTAAAATTCTCATAGTTCCATCCTTTTATGTTATGTTATCGAATATAGTTGGTTATTATTTGGTTGTTGGTTTATAGTTTGATTTGGTTATCAAATGGGTTTCTATGGTTGGATTCTATTGGGTTGTTGTCTGTTATAGACCTATCCCAAAGTCTGGATTTGGAAAATTATGCTATCTTGTTATATATTTAGATTTTAGCCAACTCAAGCCATGCAGTTGGAGGTTGGGTTTGATAACGGTGATGGTTTTCAATTCCAATCAGACCTAGGATGTCCATTATGATAAGGCCCCATGTCAGGTCGTGTCAAGTTGGTATTATAGCTTTAGGTTTATGGTTGATTGGGAGTCTACAAAGCTGTATCTAGTAGAGTCTCTTTTAGGGGTGCATAGCCCGCCACACTCATAAGTTAGAGGCAACGAGGCATTCAGGAATATTTATCTTTCTTGGTATTTTGTTTCAAGTTGCAAGGTCTAAGGTCCTTTCTAATTCACGTTTGTTCACATTTTAGATCATGCCTCGACGATCTGAGATGCAAGGTAATTCTTCTATCCCAATATGTGATAATAATAATGGGACATATTCTACTCAGGGGATCCATACTTGATTTATGGGTCAATTCTTGATGTTTCTAGAGTCCCACTAGTTGCTACTAGTCCTCCTCAAGGTAAGGTGACCAATGGAGAATTTCATAAATTGGTTTATGTCATTGCTCAGTTGGTTGCTTCTCAGGCTAAGCGGAATAAATCTAGTATGTTATCTATTAAGGCCATAAGGGTTGGGTAGTTTATGAAAATAAATTCTTCTATTTTTCTGGTGTGAAGGTAGAGAAGAATCCTCAAGATTTCTTAGATTATTTGGTGAAAATATTTAGGGTAATGCAAGCCATAAATATGGAAGAGGTGAGTTTTGCTGCTTACTAGCTTATGGATGCTGCGTACCATTGGTACAAGGAATGGGATCAGGGAAGGGGTGATCATATTGAGGATTCATTGTTATAGAAGACTTTCTCCAATGCTTTTTAGGATCATTTCTTTCTTCAGGAGCTGAGAGAAGCAAAGACGGAGGAATTTGTTAATCTATAATAGGGGAAGATATTACTCAAGGAATATGCCTTTAAATTTCACCAATTGTCTAAGTATGCTCCAGAATTGGTGTCTGACATAAAGACCAGGATGAGAAAGTTTGCTTCTGGACTATCTCAGGATTTAATCCTTGAAAGCAAGACTACATTGTTGATCATGGATATGCATATTTCTTGGTTGGTGGTTTATATAAAATAGGTGGATAATGAAAAAAAGAAGCAGGCTGAGTTTGGAAAAGGGCAGGGTGAGAATTATAGGTTCTCTGAACAAGGTGGTTAACAAAGTGGTAAGGATGGTGGTAAATGACCAAAGAAGAAGTGGGAGAGTTCTGGTTCCTTTTCTACAACTAGTGTTCCTTACTCGAAATAGTCGTGTGATAGGCGTCAGCATGGTGATGATAATTTTTAGCACAGGGTGCCCAATCTCAGGATAGTAGGGCCCAGTCATCCTCATCATGGCCTCCTTACCAGTTCTGTGGTAGGTTGTATAGGGGTTTCTGTGATGAAGAGTGGGATAGATATTTCAAATGTGGTTAGCCAGGCCATATTCTTAGAAACTCTTTAGTTGGTAAGGGTGTTTTGAGAGCGAGTAAGGCTCCGATTGCTTCATCTTCTGCTCCTGCACCAAAGGCTGCTACTTCTGCATCAATTTTTTCTCCTGGTACTAGTGCGCGTCAAAATAAGTTATATGCTTTTTATACTCAACAGGAATTTGAGGCATCACCTGATGTTGTGATTGGTATGGTACAACTCTTTTCTCGTGATATGTATTGTTTGCTTGATTTGGGGTCCACTTTTTCTTATGTGACCTTATATATGGCTGTGTATTTTAGTTTTGATCTCGAGGTTATTTCATATCCTTTTTCTATTTCTACCTTGGCTAGTGACTCTGTGATTGATAAAAGGGTCTGTTGGGTGTGTGTGGTATCTGTTGGTGATAGGTAGCCCTTGATAGATTTATTTGTACTTCATATGGTGTATTTTGATGTTATTTTGGGGATGGATTGGTTGCACTCTTATTATGCATCCTTGGATCTTTAAACCTGTAATGTTATCTTTAGGTTCCCTGGTGACCTTGTTATAGAGTGGTAGGGTGGTTTCGTAGCTCCTAGAAGGAGGTTTACGTCCTATGTTAAAGCTCGGAGGTTAATCTCTAAAGGGTGTCTTTATCATTTGTTCTAGGTTAATAATTCTATCTTCGAAGGTCCTTATTTATATTTGATTTTGGTGGTGAATGAATTTTCCTAGGTCTTTTCAGATGATCTTCCTTGTGTTTCTTCGGATAAGGAGATTGAATTTGGTATCAATTTGGTTTCGAACACTTGTCTAATATCTAGTCCTCCTTATAGGATGGCTCCAGCTTAGTTGAGAGAATTCGAGGGTGTTTTGGATAAAGGTTTCATCTATCTTTGTGTATCCCCTTAGGGTACACCAGTTTTATTTATGTACAAGAAGGATTGTTTCTTTCAGATGTACATGGACTATCGACAGTTGAATAAGTAAGAGTTAAGAACAAGTATCCTCTTCCAAAGATATATGACTTGTTTGATCAGTTACAAAGTACCAAATTATTTTCAAACATAGACCTTCAGTTTGGGTATCATCAACTTCAGATTAGGGACGTGGATGTCCCTAAGATAACTTTTCATACTGGATATGGTCACTTTTAGTTCTTGGCTATGTTATTTGATTGACTAATGCTCGGACGGAATTTATTGATCTGATGAATAAGGTTTTCAGGCAGTTTCTAGATCTTTTTTTCATTGTGTTTATTGATGACATTTTGGTATACTCTAAGAGGGAGGTGGATCATGCGAATCACCTCCAGTTTGTGTTACAGACTTTGAAGGAGCAATAATTGTATGCCAAATTCTTTAAGTTTGAGTTTTGGTTTAATACTTTGACTTTTCATGGTCATATTATTTCTAGTGAGGGGATCATGGTGGATCCATAAAAGTTTGTGGTGGTGAAGAGGTAACCTAGACCCACAACTCCAACAAATATTTAAAGCTTCTTGGGGTGGGGTGGGTATTATAGGTGATTTGTGGAAAGCTTTTCAACGATAGTTACCCCATTAACTAAGTTGGCTCATAAAAAGTTAAAGTTTTCCTCGTCGGATGGTTGTGAGGGGAGTTTCGAGAATCTTAAGGATAATCTAACTTCGGCTCTAGTTTTGACATTGCCTGAAAGTAATGAGGGGTTTTTGGTTTATTGTGATGCATCCTGAGTGGGGCTTGGTTGCATTTTGATGCAGCATGGGAAGGTGATTTCTTATGCCTCTAGGCAGCAAAAGCTACGTAAGAGGAATTGTCCTACTTATGATTTGGACATTTTAGCGATGGTTTTTACTTTTAAAATCTGGCTGCATTATTTGTAAGGAGTGCACGTGGACATCTTTTCTAATCATAAGAGTCTATAGTATGTGTTCACTCAGAAAGAGCTTAATCTCAGGTAGAGAAGATGGTTGGAGCTTCTAAAGGGTTATGATTTGTGGTCTTCACTATCTTCTAGGTAAGGATAATATTATTGTTGATGCTCGTAGCAGGTTATCCATTGGGAGTTAAACTTATGTGGATTAGGAGAAGCAAGAATTGGTCAAGGATATTCACTGTTTGGCTAATTTTTGAGTCTGTTTTCTAGATTCTGAAGATGATATTGTGATGGTTCAGCAAGTGGTTCGATCGTCTCTCGCTGCAGACATCAAGGAGAAACAAATGCTAGATCGTATTTTGATGAAGATCAAGGGTAATGTCGGCGGACAAAAGGTAACGGTATTCAAGATTAGTGGCCATGGTACTTTGAGGTACTAAGGGAGGTTATGTCCTGACATTGAAGGTTTGAGACAAAGAATTTTGGCTGAGGTGCATGAGCAGCACTATATTGTTCATCGACAAAAATGTGTCATGATCTCAAGGAGATGTATTGGTGGAATTGTATGAAAAGGGATGTGGCTAATTTTGTGGCCAAGTGCATGGTGTGCCAATTAGTGAAAGTTGAGCACATAAGGCCTAGGGATTTGTATCAGGAAATTTATTTTCCCAATGAAAGTGAGGATGGTTAATATAGATTTTGTTAACAGTCTTCGTATGTCTCGAAATCAATTTGATTTGATTTGGGTCATCGTGGATAGGAAGACAAAACTGGCTCACTTCTTGCCAGTGAGGACTAACTTCTTTGCTGAGGATTATGTACGATTTTATCTTCATAAGATTTTAAAGTTGTATGGGGTACCTATTTTGATTATATCTGATCGTTGTATGCATTTTCGTCTCATTTTTAGAGATCTTTTTTAGAAGGGATTGAGGACTAAGGTTAGTCTAAGTACTGCTTTTCATCCGCAGACAGATAGTCAAATAGAGAGGACCATTCAAACATAAGAGGATATGCCTCATGCATGTGATTGATTATGGTGGAAAATGGGTTGAGCATCTACCTTTGGTAGAATCTGCTTACAACAATAGCTATCATTCTAGTATTAGAATGACGCCTTTTGAGACATTGCATGGTAGGAGGTGTAGATATCCTATTAGGTGGTTTGCGGTTTGAGTGGCGAATATGTTTAGTCTGGACATTGTTTGTCAAGCTAGGGAAAAGGTGAAGGTGAGTCGGGATAAGCTTAAGGCTGCCCAAAGTCGCCAAAAGTCTTATGCGGATGTAAAGCGTAGAGACTTGGAATTTGAGGTTGGGATAAGATATTCCTAAGAGTATCTCCCATGATGAGAGTGATGTGGTTCGATAAAAAGGGGAATCTCAGTCCCCGGTATGTTAGTCCTTATATGGTTTTGCGGAGGGTTGTTAATGTGGCATATGAATTAGAGTTTCCTTCTAGTTTGATCTCCGTTTATCTTGTATTCGATGTCTCCATGTTGAGGAAGTGTCTTGGTGATCCTTCTTTGGTTGTTCCCTTGGAAAGATTGGGTATCTCAGTTTTTCTGGCTTATGTAGAGGTCCTGGTTGAGATACTAGACCGAAAGGTTCAGCAGTTATGGACAAAGGATGTGGCCTCAGTTAAGGTTCTATGGCGGAATCAAAAGCTGGAATACGCTACATGGAAGAGGAAGCGGACATGAAGTCCAAAAATCTGCATTTGCTTCCTGCTCTGGATATTCGTGAGGAAGGGATGTGTTCTTGAACATATCTTTATCTTCTGAGTTTGTTTAAGGAAAAGTTATTTTCCTACTATCTTTGTTTTCTGTCATAAAGGTAAGAGTAGAGACATCTAAGGGTGTAGGTTGTGCATTTACTACCTTTTCCATCATTCAGGGAAATGATCCTAATGGGGGGAGACTAAAACACCCTTAGAAAATTTTCTAGATTTCTGTTTTTTGGGCAGTATACGACTAGTGGGTACCAGTCGTATGATGGGTTATGAGTGGTATGCCTTGGTCATATGCTAACCAATGATGGTTGGTGCGTTGGAATGGTTTCTAGAATGGGTACGACTTGGGTAGGTACAAGTCGTATGGAGTTTTACGAGTCGTACCATCAACTCGTATGGTGGACAATATTCAAGCCTCTTTTAATTTTTATTCTGTCAAGGGCATGGGCCAAGGGTACAGGTCGCATACTTGGGTACGACTTGGTTTGGGTAAGTCATATATTGGTCAGTGTTGGGTCCAAGAAGGAGTGACACGACCCGACCCCGGGCCTTGTCATAACAGGCATCCCAAGTCCAACAAGGATCGGGGATCGCCCACTGTTACCCAACCCAAACACCTATGTACAACCTTAGATGGGCTGAATTTCAAACTTATAACAAGATAGCATTATTGTTTGCATTAAGACTCTGGGATAGGGTCTAAACCTTGACCGACCCAATTGAGTTAAACCGTACCATACCAACCGCCCAACCAAACCAAATCAAACCATATACCATAAACCAAAGGGAACACCAAAGCATAATATGAGAATCAATCCCAAAATGTAGTACGATGGAACAACCAACAATATCATCCATTGATGTCAGCCCACAGACTTATTCCAATGCCAAGGCTGACACCAATATCAAGCCTACCCATGTCAACCCCCGGAAGTACCATAATGCCTCTATCCAAAAGAGTAAACAAATCTAGTTGGGATATGCCCAAAACCATGGCCAAAACCAATATCAAAAGTAAAAGAAAAGTGTCTAAAGAAATCCATAACCTAAAATGATTCCTTAAGAAAGGATGAAAGCTCACCACTTTAGTCCAAATACTGATACCAAATCCACATGCTAAGTAGGAGGAGTAGAATAACCAGTTCCTCCATAGCGTGGGTATACAACCACCAGTATATGGGGTTAGTGATTAACCACTAGCATGGATCTCAAGATGAGAATAAAATAATACCAGTCATAAAACCAAGTAAAACCATCCATAATGCAAACAAACATAAATATATAAGTTCCAGGAAAGGGAACCGGGTTTATCATGCACTTAAAACTTTTACATGGGCTGTGTAGCTTTGCTGTCCTAACCACCCATGGTCCATATGGGTTCAAATCCCCCTGTTGAAAGGTCCCTAGTGCGTGTAGCCGTACAACTAGGGAATATCCTATGGGATGACTAGTACATCCCCAATATAAAATGTTACACATATACATAGTCATCAAGACCCCTCATATCGACAAATATGAGTTTCCACTTTTGGTCCCCCTGGGAATGCCACCTTCTATAGCTTAGCTACACACCCCTCCATTAATGACCAATTAAAACTATGTCCAAACAATCCATTTACAATTTATTAACCAAGTCCAATATTGGTGGTAGCATCATACCACCTCTTACTTACAATTAATATCCATAGCCAAACCATTTAGGTCAAGGGGACCTTAGATGCCCTTTTATATACCATAACAAATCTACTTGGGACACTTTTATGTTCTCCACAAGCATAACCATTTAGCCTTCAGCCCATTCAAACCATTTAAACCATACATAAATCCTTTGTTCAATTTAGAACATGCAAGAGTTCCATTAAAAGTAGTCAATACAATGAACATATCTTTACAAGCATTTTATCAAACACCTTGGGGGAACAATATAACTAAAACAAAACAAATTCCCTAGGGTAGTCTTAGCAGTGCCCGAACAAATCCTCTCTGCCAGAAGTATGGCAGAAACCTTCAAGGTATCTACAGAGCTGGTAGTGATGTATGTTTGGGATGTGGCAAGCCAGGCCACAGAGTCAGAAAGTGTCCTCAGGTGGGTTTGCAAAGTCAGCATAATCGTCCCTCAGCTTAGTCCAATCATCTAAATCAGTAGGTTGCTACTTCGGTGCTACCAGTGGGCAACAACTAAATAGACTCTATGAACTTTAGTCCCAACAAGATTAGGAAAGTTCTCCTGATGTGATCACTAGTACGTTACAAGTTTTCTATTTAGATGTTTATGCTTTGCTAGATCTATGAGTTTTCTTTTCTTTTGTAATTCCTTATATTGCAGTTGACTTTGGAGTTAGTCCTTAAATTCTAGTAGATCCTTTCTTAGTCTCTACCCTAGTGGGTAAATCTGTCATAGCTTAGCGGGTATACAGGAACTATCCAGTTATGGTGTCTTAGAATGTCACTTTGGCAGACTTAGTTGAATTAGAGATGACTAATTTTGATGTCATTCTCAACATGGATTGGCTTTATTCCTTCTATGCCTTAGTCGACTATAGAAAGAGAATTGTCCAATTTTACTTTCTGAATGAGCCCGTCTAAGAGTGGGGGGTAGTACTTCAGCACTTACGGGTCAGCTTGTTTCTTACCTTAGGGTAAGGAAAATAATATCTAATGGATGTGTCTACCATCTCGTTCAAGTCAAAGAATCTAACTTGAGAAACTCCTAATCTTGAATCAGTGTCAGTATCATATAAATTCCCATATATATTTCTCGAAGATCTTTTCGGAGTCCCTCCCTAAAGGAAAATCGACTATGGACTAGACCTTCTTCCAGATACTCAGCCCATATATATTTTACCATATAAAATGGCACCTGCAGAACTCAGAATTAAAAGAACAATTGAAAGATTTCCTAGATAAGGGATTCATCAAACCCAGTTTGTCGTCATAGTACACCACTTCTATTCGTACATAAGAAAGACGGTTCCCTCAGAATATGTTTAGGCTACCATCAGCTAAATAAATTCACGGTCAAGAACAGGTATCCACTTTCCAGAATGGATGACTTGTTTGACAAACTTTAGGGTGCCCGTTACTTTTCTAAGATAGACCTCAGATCAAGCTATCATTAGCTCAGAGTTAGAGAAGTGACATTTTGAAAAAAAACTTTTAGAACTCAATAGGGTCACTTTAAATTCTTATTCATGTCATTTGGATTTAATAATGCCCCATCCGCTTTCATAAACTTGGTTACCAGTGTGTTAAAGCAGTACTTGGACATGCTCGTTATAGTCTTCATAGATGACATCCTTGTCTACTCCCGCAGTGAATGTGATCATGTAGACCATCTCAGAATAATATTGCACTCTCAGAAATCATCAACTATTCTCCAAATTCAGTTAGTGTGAATTTTGTCTAAGGTCAGTAGCTTTCCTCGGCTATATCATTTTTGGTGATGGAATTAGAGTTGATCCCTAAAAGACCAAAGTAGTGAGAAACTGACTCAGACCTATCTCTCCATATGATATCCAGAGTTTTTTGGGTTTGGAAAGCTATTACCGATGGTTTGTTGAGGGATTTTCATCTATTGCATCCCCTATGTCCAGATTGACTCAGAAAAAGAACAAATTTCAGTGGTCAGATTCTTGTGAGGGGATTTTTCAAGAATTGAAGACTCGACTTAGTACATCCCCAATTTTTACTCTACCAAATGGTGTAGATGACTTTGTTGTGTATTATGATGCATTGTTGGTTTAGGTGTGTTTTGATACAAAGAGGTAAGGTCATAGACTAAGCCTCTAGACAGCTCAATCCCCATGAAAAGAACTATCCTACTCATGATCTTGAGTTAGCAGCAGTAATATTTTCCATAAAGATTTGGAGGCACTATTTGTATAGTGTTCATGTTGATGTGTTTACTGACCATAAGATCCTGCATTATGTGTTCTCTCATAAAGACCTAAACCTTCATCAGAGAAGGTGGTTGGAGTTATTGAAAGACTACAACATGAGCATACTGTATCATAAGGGTAATGCCAATGTAGTGGTTGATGCTCTAAGTAGAATATCTATGTGTTGCTCACGTGGATTATGGTAGGAATAATTTAGCTCAGGAAGTTCATCAGCTTTCCTGACTAGATGTCTGCTTAGTCAATTCAGCAGAAGGTAGTGTATCGGTATAGAGTAATTTA